>NW_017731361.1:6639734-6652413 GCF_001890085.2 Hipposideros armiger
CGCCGTCGCAGGTGACTCACGGCTGCCCAGCTCCAGGTTGAGCTGTTGTTCACCATCTTAGCTGTAGAGGGCAGTGTCACTGGCCCTCATGTGGAATCCGAACCAGGGCCCTGCTGCACAGAGCTGGTGTCCCAAGCCAGCTCTTAACCAACGTGTCACTCAGCCGGCCCTGATGTCTTCAACTTTTAATATTGAATTCTCCATTTATTCTACCTCTGTTTTAAGATGCACTTGATTTTGCCTGTGACAAATACACAGCTGACATTTGTTTGCAAACATATTATTCATAGCATATTTGTATACAGTTTGTCATTGAACTTTTCTGGCAACTTTAAGAACTACTGTTTTTTACCTGGTCATTTAATAGCTGAAGAAAATGCTATTAAAAGAAATAAAATACCCTGACCAAGTTGAAGCTGGTGTATGTTTTCCACTGTGCAGCCTCGCCGTTTTCCCATCCCCATGTATCAAGGTAATGCCTCCATAACTGCTCTTCATGGGCAGAGCTGTGTTCTCCTTTGTTTCCCTTGAGACTACCTGGTCCCGCTCCTTCTCAGCTTACTAACTTTTGCAGAGTCCATGGTTGGCTGCTACCCAAGTCCTCATTTTTGCATAGATCTCTTTATTAAGCAACCTTGCTGACAGGTAAATTCAATCTGAAGGTTATAGAGACCAGTATATGTGACAGAATGTAAAACCTGAACCTCAAGTTTTTATTAGAGATAAGAAATAGAACCAAGGTCCTAAAATCAAACCCTGTTGGCTCACCTCCTGGATTGACATCTTTTGGTATTAAAATTCTACCCAGTTTTTTTGGCCAACATCCAACAAGCTCTGGTGATGACAGCCAGACCTACCCACCTGTCCATTCAGACACTGCCAGCTGGGTAGCCTCTCTGCCAACCACCTGTCTACATTTATCTTCTGCCAAAGCACCTCTGTCTCAGTCCCAGCTCCCACTCAACCCTTCTCTTGGCATCCCTGAGAGGAAGAGGGCAGGGTAGAATTATTTAACAGGACAATTTTCAAAATCACTGCATAGCAGATAAACCTATCCAAGACTGGGGCTACCTTTCCAGGGAGAAAACAGCTGAATGGAAAGTGAAGAGCCAGTCAGTGGTTTGTTTAAAATATGCATTCAGCCAATAAAAGAAAAAGGATTTGGCCGGTGTTCTTGGTTGAATTAGCAGATGTGTCTGTATGTCATGTAGATTCTTTGTGGTTCAGAGAGGCAGGAGATTGGACCCGCACTGACTGAATCCATAATTAATTGTTCCAGATGAAGCCTGAGGTTGGCATATGATGGCCTGGAAATCTTAGGGATTTAAGCCTGTGGATGTAACAAGAGGAAGATAAGGAGTTTGCTTGGACGCCATTGTGGAAATTTGGAGCACCAGATGTGCGTGAATGAAAGGAGAGAAGATTTAAAAGAGGCATAAACATTTCGTCAGGGCATATAGTCCTCATTTTTGTATAGATTTCTTTATTAAGCAACTTTGTGTTCAGAAAAGTTCGATCTGAGGGTTGTATAGACCAGTATATGTGGCAGAATGTAAAACCTGACCCTCAAGTTTTGCTTAGAAATAAGAAATAGATTCAGGGTCCTAAAATCAAACTCAAGGACAAGGTAACTTGAAAGTCAAGGTAGATGACTAAAGTTATCAGGCAGTGTGTGTGTTTGCATGTGTATATGAGAATCTCCCCTGGTGGGGAGATATTTTTGGAGAGTGTTTGGAATATACATCAAAAACTACTTCAGATTTGAAAAATTTGGTGTCTTGGTCTTTCAAAGTTGGTTTATCATCCTTCTAACTTTGCTTCATCACTGATCTCGACTTTCCTATACTGCATTCTCAGACAGTTAAGGAATTTAAGGGACAAAGAATCCTTAATTTGGGGTGTCTTTATGGGACAAATATGGCCACTGACAGCTCTAAGCTTATGTGGACCTTACAGATATAATCTCTATGAGAAGTGTGTTTTGTTCCTAATAGTTCCAACAAAAGTTTTTGGGGAAGGTCCTTCCTGTGTCACTGAACCAATGCTTATTGCTAGGAAGAAGGCGTTCCATGATTGGCCAGGCCTGGGTCATTTGCATACTCACAGAGCTGGGGGAGTCAGGTAGGCTTCAAACATGGTGGGATCTGGCATAGGCAGAAGGGATAGCGTGCTCAAAGGTATGTACAGAGAAAGGAATGTTATCAGCCAGTGGAGGAGTGAACAACTGCCTACAGAGTGGTGCCCGGGGATCAACCAGGAGTAATGAGAGGTGTCTCTCTCTTCCATATTGGAATGACAATATGGACCAGATAATAAAAAACTGCTAGGGCAATGGTTTTTTAATTTGTTTTGCATAGGTAATAGAAATCCTGTACAGTTTTAAGCTGGAAAAATTGGATATGTACTTGAAAGAGAATAATTTGGTGAGAACTTTTAAGATAAATTGGTGAAAGCAGGCATTTGTGGCATACATTCTAGTTTGAGACTCTTGCTAGCCTCAAGGTGGGACTCAATGGACAGAGTTATAACTTTCAATTGTTCTTCTTAATAGCAATTACAAAACAAACGTAGTGAACAGTTCAATAACCATTTATATTTTGCTGTACAATTCGTAGAGCCATTCTTTCAGCTTTCACCTCTGTTTTGTTTGTATGTGTGCCTTCTTTTTGGAAGGGGGTGTGGGCATTTCTTCCAAATTAGTTTTGATTTAAAATCAATTTCAGAAATATTTATTAACTCTTTTTTCAGCTTTATTGACAGGTATAATTGACAAATAAAATTGTAAGATATTTAAAGTATATAGTGTGATGATTTTATATACATGTACCTTGTGAAAGGATTCCTCCCATCTAGTTAATTAGCACATTCATCACACAAATGTTCTACCCTCTTAGCAAATTTCCATTATATAATAGTGTCATCAGCTATAGTAACCATGTTATACCTTAGATCCTCAAACATTATTCATTTTATAGTTCAAAGTTTGTAACCTTTTACCAACCTGTCTCAATTTCCCCTACCCTCTCCCACCCCCAGAAATATTCATTAACTCTTAGTGATAAATATTGCCCTGTGTTCTCTGAAAGTCAAAAGAAAAAATATGTATAGGGCGCTGTCCTCAAAAAGCTTTAAATATAGCTGGTGAGATAAAACAGATTCACTAAATAATAAGAGAAGAATCTAAGAAGGACTTTGTCCTTTGTTCTTTGCACACCTCCCATTGTAGCATAGTGCTGGGGACACAGCAGGTGGTCCAAAAGTATGTGAATGAAAGTGGCCAGAATGCCACTACGTTTCACATGGAAATTATCCATTTGCAGCTGCACTTAGGAGATTAATGAGGAAATGGGTGTACACAGAAAACATCTAAATGACTATATTTTTACATTTGGAAACTGCTGGTGACACAGGCCCACACCATCTGTTGGCTTGGCAGCTGTGACAGTTGACAACATTGCTCAACAGAGGAGCCAGGATTCACTGTTGGGAGAATAAATGCACAATTAAACATGGCTGGGAGAGCTGGTGAACAGTGGTGATAGTGGCAAGCCCAGAATTGACTTCCTTTATATTTACACACATCCACGGTTATGAGCTCTAAAACTCCTTCTCAGCACAATCTTCTCATTTCTCTTCACCCCAAGGAAACCTAGTCTCAACCTCAAGGCCTTCATCTCAACCTTAGGTTATCAAGCCTTTCTTATCCAGGTTCTCATGCCTCTCTGTGTGGCTGCATTCTCTTTATTTCCTGCCACATTTTTCACCTCCAGCTTTTGCCCAATCCATTTTGCCCTCATCCAGTTCTGAATAAACTCCATTTTGCATTTTCTTGAAATATTTAGGTTTCTAGATAGATCAGTTTATATGAAGTTGCTGAGTTGTTCTTTTCTACTTTTACATACATGAGACAATAAGATTGTTTCAATCCCTTATGTGCAATTCTAATATCAAAAAAAATCTGAAAATCAAGTGATTTTGTAATTTGCTTGGTGGCAAAACCTGATATGGCTTGAGCTAATCTGTCAACAACCTGAACTGACCTGAGGCTATTTATTTACTGATTCTTTTTAATGGAAAGATTGATATTTCCCATGATGGTACCCATGACCCTATTGGGGTTGACACATAGCATGTTATTCCTACACTGTTATGTCTGCAAAACAGAAAAATTTAGAATTCTGAAGCATATACAATCACAAATGTCAGATAAAGAACTGTGGACTCGTATACCCTTAGCTTTATGGGTTATAAATAATCTCACGTGTGCTACCTTGAGAAATCCTTACAATAATCCTGAGAGGTAATGAATGCATTACTGCACCCATTTTTCAGATGCAAAGACTGAGGTTTAAAAAATGTAGATCCCTGATCACACAGCTTATAAACAAGAGAGCTAGGATTTGAAACTTGGTGTTCTTTTCTAGTGCTCTTTCACATTTTTACCTTTAGCAGTTACTGTTTGTTTTTATTGTAGAATTAATCAAAGGTTTTAGCTGCATGTGCAAAATCTAAAAAGCCAAAATAAAAGAATCAAAAACCATTCACAATTCAGAGACAACATTGTTGCGAATACCTTGTTACTCTTTTGTTCTGTTCATCCATAACATATTTTAAACAAGAATTGAGATAATCCATATGTAGTATTTTTTATTGTTTTAATCATTTAAATTTTATTATATACATGTTCTAATGACATTAAATTGTCTTTTGCATCACGATTTTTAAAAAATCCTCTGACACTAAGAATTCAGGGCACATTCTCATTTCAGAATTTGTAGGGCCCTTCGCTCCTGGTTTCCACTTATATTCCACCCCACTCCTCGCCAACCCACATAGCCACTCACCTCAGATGTGTAATATATGACCCTGGATATGGATATTCTTATAAAAGAAATATCATAAAATAAGAAATTGTATGTCTTCCAAATTATTTATATCATAACCTGCTAAGGACCAGTCTCATTTGTAATATTTTTATTCATTACTGTATTTTTAAGATGTATCTGTATAAACATAATTAAATTTGCTTCATATAAATCCTGCACACTTCTTACTTAGTTTATTCCTAGGTATTGTATTTCTTATTGGAGGAATGGGGGAGTTGCAACTTGAAATGGGATTTATTTTTCCTTTAAAACTTGTAACTTGTTGTTTCTATATAAAAACTATTGATTCCTGGTATTAATTGTGTATACTGCCTTCTAATTAAATTTTCTTATTGTTTGTAATTATTTTCCAGTTAATTTGCTTATGATCTCATTGTTTGCAATAATACCCTCTGCAAATAAATGGTAATTTTAACTTCTTTCCAATTCCTTTTGTATCTCTCGTTTTGCATTTCCTAATTGCAGTTTTAATCCTCCAGAACAATGTTAAATAATAATGGCGGCTGTGAACACCTTTGTCTTATTCCTGATTTTAACTGAGAAGGCTTCACGTGCTTCCTCACCCTGTGAGACGTTGACTTTAGTGTTGAGATGGCCATAATTTATGATGTTAAGAAGGCATTTATTCTTATCTTATTAAGTAATTTTTCTATTAAGGAATAATTTTGAATTCTATGAAATAACATTTTGGCATCTACGAAGATAAACATAGCTTTTTTCTTTTGTGATATGTTGTGCGTTTTCACAAGCACCTTGAAGGTAACTGCCCTCACGTTCCTGGAGTAAATCCACTTGGTCATTGTGTACATAATTATTTGAATGTGTTGCTGGATTCAGTCAGCTAATACTTTACTTACAATTTTTAAATGATGTTTATAAATGAGGTGGTGTATACACTCACTTTATCTAATATTTCCGAACTTTTAGTATCAAAGTTATATTCATTTCATAAAAAAATAATTATTTAGAGGCTTTTCTTGTTTTTCTCATGTTGTAGAAAATTTTAAATAGAATTGTAATTAGCTCTCATTTTTTTTCTCCCAAATATTTGGTGGAACAGTCGGACTTCCCTCTAAAACTTGTGGGTCATGTGCGTTTGGGGCCAATAATGTTTGATCATCTCTCTCCCTCTCCCTCTCCCTCTCCCTCTCCCTCTTTCCCTCTTTCCCTCTTTCCCTCTTTCCCTCTTTCCCTCTTTCCCTCTTTCCCTCTTTCCCTCTTTCCCTCTCAGTGACTCTCAACTGGGAGTAGTTTAATTTGGACCAAGTGGTGGAGAGAAGGTTCAGGACGCAGCATCTTTGTTCTGATTCCAAAGAGACAGACGAAGTTCTGACCATGTGGGTTATTCATTTGATTACTTTTTTTAAACCAGCCTGACTGACTTCCTAACCCATCATTTTATCATTTTAATATGAGTAGATTTAGTGCGAGTAGATTTAATTTGCTAGCATTATGTTAAATATTTTAAATCTGCTTTAATACATCAGTACGATTTTGGTATAATAGCTATTTTATGAATGAAATGAAAAAATGAAATGGAAATTTCTGTGTTTCCCCTTGTATTAGAGAGATGATGCAGAGTGGGAGTTATCTCTGTCTTAAATAGTCAATCATTATCACTTTTAAAACCATTTAAGCACAGTGACTAATTTTAGAAGCAATTACTCAACAACTTTTATCGTTATTTCCAATGTTGTCACTCTTTTCAAGTTGTTTATTTTTTCTTTTAGGCAGGTTTTGGTATTTTTATTTTTCTAGAATTTGTCCTCTTTAAATTTTCCATGTGTTTAATACTACATAGTCTATATGTGTATACTAGTGTGCAGAATGTGTCTACTTATACAATATATATCCAGATAAATAAATAAAGATATAAATACTCAATGTGAGGCTATTGTTTTCTCCATTTGCTTCATGTTCTTGATTCCATCTCTCTGCATTCAGAAAAAAACACTGTTTAGAATCATGTATCAATTCTTTGCTATTGTTTTTCTGAATGTATTTTTCTGATTAACTTTTTTTTTTTTAAGATTTTATTGGGGAATTGGGGGAGGGAACAGCACTGGGGAATTGGGGGAAGGGGAACAGACAAGTTGCTGTCGCTTTGTTCCCCAGTCTAGGCGTGGAGGACGCCGCTCCACTGGCCCAAGCTGGCACCATCACTGCGCTCTTCCCGGGCGAGGCAGACCAGTCACCGGCTTCTGGACGGCTGCTCACGCTGGCTGCTGGCTACACACGGTAGCTTATGGCAGCCCACTGCAGCAGGGGACTGCAGCCTATGCCGTCACAGGTGACCCACAGCAGCCCAGCCCCAGATCAAGATACTGTTCAGCATCTTAGCTGTAGAGGGCAGTGTCACTGGTCCTCATATGTGGGATTCGAACCGGGGCCCTCTGGCGTCCCAAGCCAGTTCCTAACCAATGTGCCACTTGGCCAGCCCTGATTAACTTTTAATTAATAATTGTTTTTTAGTTTTCCTTAAATGTGATTTAATGTTCTTTTCCTAAATCTTGAAGTTAACTTTAGTTTATTTCATTTCTTTTAAAATTTTGATGTAATGCATAAGTATGAATTTCTTTTAGCTCTAGCCATTTTCTGTATTATAGTAATCTTATTGTCATTATTTTCTAAATAGCTTATAATTATGGTTTTGATTTTCCTTTTTTAAAAAGTTTTCTTTGGTAAGTTTTAAAAATATGCTTTTATTGTTTAATTCTACCTTTATTGGATTGTTATTAGAGAAAGTTGCAATATATAATTTCTATCTTTGAGAATTAATGTAGGTCTTTTTATTACCATAGAATGTAACCAATTATGATAAATGTCCTATAATCTTTAGATAATAAGGTGGATTCTTTGTATGTAAAAAACTGTTCTATACATAATCATGTATTATATTTAATATCTCTACATATTGTTTGCATATATTTTTTTTCTTCTTGTTCTATCAAGAGTGGAGAGTAGTATATTAAATTTTCCCACTTCAGTTGTGTTCCTGACAATTTCTTTCTGTAATTCTGACAGATTTTGATTACTATATTTCAAATCTATATTCTTTTTTTTTTTTTAAAGATTTTTATTGGGGAATTGGGGGGATGGGAACAGTGCTGGGGAATTGGGGAAAGGGGAACAGGCAAGTTGCTGTCGTTTTGTTCTTCAATCTAGTTGTGGAGGACGTTGCTTCACTGGCCCAAGTTGGCACCATCATTGCGCTCTTCTCTGGCGAGGCAGATCAGTCGCCGGCATCTGGACGGCCGCTCAGGACGGCCGCTCACTGCAGCTGCTGGCCGCTCATGCTGGCTGCTGGCTACACACGGTAGCCCATGGCAATCCACTGCCACAGGGACTGCAGCCCACGCCGTCGCCGGCGACTCATGGCAGCCCAGCTCCAGGTTGAGCTGTTGTTCAGCATCTTAGCTGTGGAGGGCAGTGTCACTGGCCCTCATATGTGGGATCCGAACCGGGGCCCTCTGGCGTCCCAAGCGAGTTCTTAACCATCGCGCCACTCGGCCGGCCCACAAATCTATATTCTTTATTTAAGGGTTCATGACTCACATCTTTAGTGTCTTTATTCTATATTTAACTCTGTCAATAATATGACTTACCATTTTTACATTAAATCATACTTTGATACTTCCCCAACTCAATGTTTTCCCCTGATGTACCTTTATAAGTTGTTTTGTTTGGATCCTGACCCATCACCTGTAAGTCTTTTAGTAGGACATTGAATTCATTTGCATTCATTCAGCTAGCAGATAAGTTTAGTCTTATTACAGTCATCTTAGTTTATGATTTTTTTTTACTTTCTCGACGATGCCCTTCCTCCTTCCATGTCTTTATTATGTGTCCATCACACACTTAACACAAATGCACATGTTTTTGCTTTTATTATAGTGATTTGAGAGGTATTCATCTATAGTAGGACCATATCAAATATGCATATATGTGCTTCTTTCTTTTAATGAGGGGATAAAGAATCATCTCAGGTCATTGGGAGAGTCACACCAATGTTGAGTCTCTGAGGGTGGGCTCCCTCAGAATTGTCAGGCACCCAGGAGCTGTTGAGGGGGGGGGGTCTTCCTGAAGAGGTCAGATGAGAAACTCGTTGTCCAGGGAAGCTGGGTGTGAGCAGAAGTGTTGTGCTCTAACACTTTCAAAGAATTTTCTCCAGAAAGGGGGAAGTGTTTCCAAGTCTAGGAGGTGGTAGCCTGGACCCCATCTCCGAAGGTGGGTGCAAATGGCTTCTTGGATGGTGGTTATAGAAACCAAAAAATCTGAGTGCTGAGAGCTAGAACCCCAGGGTCCCAAGCTGGGAGTGCTCCTGCCTGGTCCTGCCTTGATCGTGGCCCTTGAAGAGTCAGGACAGCGGGTGCAGAGATTCAAATCAGTAAATAATCCTCCCAGTGGTGGGCCAGAATCCATTTCTGATTGCAAATAACCTTATGGAAGTGAGATGGAATAGCTGTAGACGACACATGTCACTCCAGGGCATTATGAGGTATATCCTTCAGATTAGCCTTCTTGGGTATGACTAAATCCCTAGGGCTTGAAGGTTACCAGAGAAAACAGGAGTCTTGAGAGAGAGCTATCGGACCTTCTGCCAATGGGGCATTTGTTGGTTAGAGCAATTAATTGGAAAAATAAGGTATGTGACCATATCTAAACCCGAACTTCGTTGAACAGGTTATACTATATTTTTATTCTAATTGTAGTTACTTTTACATTAAAACAAATTTGAATTTACCAAGATCGATTTTGAAATAAAAAATTGACTGTTGACTGTGTGGAATAGAAATTGTAATGTAATTTTTACTTCTCTCTTCTACTTGCACTCTTCTCAATGTTCATATAATCTTGGATTTTAACCCCAAATTATTATCAGTTATTACAAGTTGTTAAATGATATGCCAAAGCCTAAGATCATTTTGGATTCTTAAAGTATTAAAGTCTTATTAGCAAAATTATTTCAAGGTTACCTTTTTTAATTCAGTTTTAGTGTACATAGTTGAGCATCATATAATAACCATTCCCTTCTGGAGATATTTATTTTCATTTATCTCTGTAAGGCTGCTACACATCTTCAAGTAATTTATGTTTCAAAAAGAGAGTTTTGGGTGCTATACAAGTAGTGCACTTTTTCTTCTTGGCTACTTATATGTGAGATTTTTTTTTTTTCATCCTCGAAATTAAAATGATTGTAAAATATTTTTATCTATATTCATTTTATTTAGTACTTGTGTTTTCACTTGTAATGCCTTATAGTATTTAAAGAAACTGTTCATTTTGCAAATCTGTGTCCTTAACTCAGCAAAATTTTCTTTCCTTTTTTTCCTTATTTCCTTCTATTATTTGTTTTTGTCTTATCTTTCTAGTCTCCACCCCTTTTTTGGGATTCTTATTAGATACATCTATCTTTTTTCTCATCTCTTTCATCATGTCAATATTTTTGGCATCAACTATGAATTTATTTTTTTATTTTTAATTAAAGTTCATTGGGGTGACAATTGTTAGTAAAGTTACATAGGTTTCAGGTGTACAATTCTGTAATACATCATCTATATATCACATTGTGTGTTCACCACCCAGAGTCACTTCTCCTTCCATCACCATATATTTGATTCCTTTTACCCTCATCTACTATGCCCCTCCCCCCTTACCCTCTGATAACCACTAAACTGTTGTCTGTGTCTGTTTTGTTTCTTCATTTTTTTGTCTTGTTCCTTTGTTGTTTTCAGTTTTATATACCCCATATTTATGAATTTATTGAATTTGTCATGTACATTGTTAATTTAGAGGGAGTATCTAACCTGTTTATCCCAATATTTATAAAAAGCTTTATAAATCTTTACTGATTTTAGAAGCTATCTTTCAAAATAAATGCCTAGTTCCCATTTCACAGATAAAATGTTCTCTTGAATCTTTTGGGGAACACACATCAGAATTTTTTTTTTTAAAGATTTTATTGGGGAGTTGGGGGAGGGGAACAGCGTTGGGGAATCATGGAAGGGGAACAGACAGGTAGATAAATTGCTGTTTTGTTTTTCAGTCTAGTTGTGGAGGACGTCGCTTCACTGGCCCTTGTTGGTATGATCATTGTGCTCTTCCCGGGTGAGGCAATCGGTTGCCTGTCATTGGTTGGCTGCTCACTGTGGCTCACAGCAGCTCTCGCCGACTGCCAGCCTCTCACACTGGCTGCCAGCCACTCATGTCACTCATGGCAGCCCATTGCAGCCCCGCTGAAGCTTACGCCGTCGCCGGGGACTCACAGCAGCCCAGCTCCAGGTCGAGCTGTTGTTCATCATCTTAGCTGTAGAGGGCACAGTGTCACTGGCCCTCAATGTGGGATCCGAACCGCGGCCCTGCTGCTCAGAGCTGGCATCCCAAGCAAGCTCTTAACCAACTGAGCCACTTGGCTGGCCCCACATCAGAATTTTTAAAATACTCTTCTGTTTTATTGCTATGTTAGAAAGGTGTCTCAGTTGGGATACTTTTCTTCCTTTTGTAGTCCTGTTCTTTGGGAGGAAGTCCTGCCCCATACCATCCTTTCACCGGCAGAGTCCTATAGTATTACGTTTCCTCATCTCTCATTTAGGGGGTGTAAGTGGAATGTAGTGGAAGAGTCCTTCAATTCCTCTCCAGGAAGCCTTCTCTCTCATGAGAGAGGCCATCAATAATCTCCCATTCTACCTGCATTCTGTTGCTTACTGAAGATTACCTAGCAGAAATGCCTTGATTTTTTTTTTTTCCTAGCACCTTCCTTATTTCAGTTCCTGGTAGAAAATTTTCCCTATTAAAAAAATCTGTATGAAATATTTATAAAAGCGGGGGAACATGGTTAAAAGTGGGGGAACGTGGTACTATTGCTTGTCTGTAATATGTGTTATAGGATATTTTATAATATATATATATATATGCATTACATTATATTTTTTATTATATACTATATACATTGCACATGCTCCACACACTACATGATATATTGTACAAAAATCTGCAATCCTGTGTTAATCTCTAGCAGTGATAATGTACATAGTATGGGTTCCAGACCTTTCCTAACCACTTTAAGACCTCAGAAGACCAAGACAATTCAATGTGACCTCCCCCAGAGATCAAAGATTGCTTTCTACATTCCAAATTATATTATCTTTCCTCTTTCTTTCTTTTTTCATCTAGCTAAGAGATCTCCATCAATTCCATGTTCCTTTTCCTCTGGATCTTTGACTCATCAGTTATCTTTCCTTCCCCTGAAATATCAGCTATTTCTACCTCTTTTCCTCAGATGGAAAATGTGTCCAAATCCTTCCTTTGAGAATGTAGCCTACAAGTGATACACCCTCTTTGTTACCATGTGCTTGTCCCTCAGCTGCGAAACTTTTTCTACTAAAGTAATTCTTTTGAAAGCAACACATCTTGGGATCTTTAACTTTTTCCTTATCCTCCTCCATCTCTTTATAGCCTATGCCATTAGGCTACAATCCCTTCCATATCACAGTTTCTCCTGTTTCTCCTTGTTTTCTGATTAATTCTTCACCAGCTTTATTAGCTCTTCTGATTTTTCCGTCCCTCCAAGATCTCTGGTGCTTCCATGAACTTTTTTCTCTCATATTCTCCTCCTTGGTGAATTCATCCATTCTTTTCTTTTTTTTAAAGATTTTTATTGGGGAATTGGGGGGATGGGAACAGTGCTGGGGAATTGGGGGAAGGGGAACAGACAAGGTGCTGTTGTTTTGTTCTTCAGTCTAGTTGTGGAGGACATTGCTTCACTGGCCCAAGTTGGCACCATCATTGTGCTC
>NW_017731361.1:6652553-6666885 GCF_001890085.2 Hipposideros armiger
GAGGGCAGTGTCACTGGCCCTCATATGTGGGATCCAAACCAGGGCCCTCTGGCGTCCCAAGCCAGTTCTTAACCATCGTGCCACTCGGCCGGCCTATTCATCCATTCTTAAAGCTTCAAAGCCCTCATCACTAAACAATGACTCTTGAATCTACGTCTTTCACTCTGAGCATTTCTTCTTCACAAGGAGATCCCAACATTTCCCTTAACCACCTGATAGACACTATATATACAGGATTCTTAGTTTGGATGCTTAGAATTTTTGAATCTCTTCCCTCTTTGTAACCAGGGGCTGTCATTTTTCTTTTTCTTTCTTTTTTTTTAATATGCCTTTTGTGTTTTTGGTATCTTTTCAGCCTTTCCTGTCATGATAACAGTATATTCCTTTCAAGCCCTGTTCCTTTTCACTCTAGGGTTGCAAGTATTTAAACAGTTCAAAGAGGTGAACTTAAAATATTTTTATTTTTAATTGGTCCCTGGGAATCACATTCTGAGATTTACCTTTATGACTGAGCATAAATAAAATAAATAACACTTGCCATCTCTCAAGAAACTCATGTAGTTTCTTATAGCAGTCCCTCCTACCTGGCAAATTATTCAACTTGGAAGTTAGATTCAATCTCTGGTGTATAGCAAAAGAGAGAAATAGTTTGTGAATATTTAGCTCAAAAGTATTTTTTAACCAAACGGCCATAGTGAAGTATGGGGTTTGTAGTGTTATAATGATATAGACTCTCCTTTGTGAAATTGGTTTGGAGACAGGGCCTGGAAGCCCTTCTGCAGGATTGATCCCTTGGTAATTAAATTCCAACACATAGGCTAAGCATTCATTGCCCAGGCAAAGATAGCTCACATCTGCACAACACATTAGAGTTTATGAGGAACTTTTACAGTTCTGTTCCACAAATCTTTACAATAACTATGACATGGGTAGAAAATTCTGTACTATTCTCACTCCATAGGTATGAAAAGATAAGGGTTGGAGAGGTTGAGTGATTAAGAAGGTGACAGCTAGAAAGTATCAGATTCTGGTCTTGAATTCTCGCCTCTGATTTCAAGATCAGCGTTCCCCCTTACACATATTGGATATATACATATTAAATGTTCCTATAATTTTTTTGAGTCTCCTCTTTAATTTCGGTGTGAGCTCTATTAGTATCAATGATCTTTTATTCATCTTTGTATCCCTGGAGACTGTCAGTCACAGTGCACACTGTCTACCATGTTGATATTTGTTGAATGAATCAATATATAATAGCTAACATTTATTGTTTCTTTGGATTCATATACTAGTACTGACAACTGCTTTGTTTCAGATGCCAATAACTTTATTAACTCATTTGATCCTTACGACCACCTTATGAATTAGGTGTGGTAGTTATTACCTCTATTCTATAGAGGAGGAAACTGGGGCAGAGAAAGGTGAAATAATGCACCCATAGGCACTAAGTGGTAGAGTTGATATTTGAACTCAGCACTCATTTAGCCACTATGCTCTGCTGTCTTACAGTATTTGAATCCATTATATAAAAATCAGATAATAATGGGTTGGTGGTTTTAAAACATGACCCCATTTGCAACAGCATAGATGGATCTTGAGATTATAATGCTAAGTGAAATAAGTCAGACAGAAAAAGTTGAGAACCATATGATTTCACTCATGTGTGGGATATAAAACCTAAAGCAACAAAGGAACAAGACAAACAAAGAAATAAAAACTCAAAGACACAGACAACAGTTTCGTAGTTACCAGAAGGTAAGCAGGGCAGGGGGTGGGGGTGGGGGGGTGGGTAGAAGAGGGTAAATGGGGTCAAATATATGGTGATGGAAGGAGAACTGCCTCTGGGTGGTGAACACACAATGCAATATATCGATGATGTATTACAGAATTGTACACTTAAAACCTATATAACTTTACTAACCATTGTCACCCCAATACATTTAATAAAAATTAAAATATAAAAATAAAACATGGCCCCAAATTCTTTAACAGTCTTCCCATGGAAAGGTGTGGCTTTATATCCTCTCTTATTGAATCAGGGAAATTTGGTGAAAGTGATCTTATGTGAGTTCCAACACTGGGCCATAAATGGCCATGAAGGTTACATCTTGTTCCATGGAACAACTGCTCATAAATCCCTGAACTGCCAAGAAAATAGTCTAACGTGAGGATGCCAAACTGAGGAAACCCAAGCCATCTAGAGATGCCATGTGTAGGCCACTCTTGTTAACAGTTCCGGCTGATGTTAGTTTTAAAGGTTGTCCCAGCTCTACTGTCAGACCTGTCAATGAAGAATCCTCCCGAAGATTCCTGTCCCAGGTGTTTATGTCACTCCCAGCCATTCTGGTGTTCTCTGCTTAGACTCAACATGGTGGAGCAGCGATCAGTCAACCCCATGGTGCCTTGTCTATATCCCTGATTCACAGAATCTGTGAGCAAAACAAATGTAAGGGCATAAACACAATTTATGCCATTAAAGTAACCAGAATAATGGGATTGAATTATAGTTCAACGAATACTCCCATATCCTGAGGCTACTTGCTTTCTGATAAAAATACTTCAGGGCTGTTTAGCTGAACCAATTACATAGGTTATATGTTATACACCCCACACCAGAGGGTGCTGCACATTAAGCTGACTAAACGGTTTAAAGGAATTGGCCTGTTGGACAGCTCCTTGCTTCCAAGAAAACCACAGGAATATGGAATCTCTTGTTTACATTCTGCTGAGCTCAGTGGGTTGCGTGTTTGTTCTTGGCTTCTTGCCCAACAAATCTTGGCAATCGTGTTACTCCCTCCCTGATTATTCTGCAACTGGGTGTGAATTGCTGCTGTTATACTGAAGTTTTAGTCTCGACATAACTGGGTGCATTGGCCAGCTCTCTTGACTATATAAGTCTCTCACTACCCCTAGGTTTGTTGAGGACTGGCCAGACCTACAGAAAGGAAATAAAGAATGACAAATGTGAGGTAGGCTGTCTTTCTGAGCCAGGGTACATTTACTTGATTGTGTCCTTTATACTCCATGTTATGAGCTAAGAATACCAGTTTGCTTCTCCAGGTCTCAGGCAGCACTAAAAACTTAACAGATTTATAAATGCTGGACACATAAGACAATAAAGGACTCTATTACTAATGCATATGAGTAATGGCAGTTGTGATGTGCTCTCTGAGCCAAAATTGCTATTTGAACCATTAATTATTCACTCATTGAAAAATTATTTATTGAGGTCTGTGGGCAAAGCATCCTTCTGTTTGGTCATGAATTTATATCTAAACCAAAAGCACTGTGTTGATTTCCATTTCTTTTATCTTGATAGTCCCTGTACCCTGGAATGCTGTGTCCTCTATCCCCGTGGTACCCGACACAATTTAAGGTCTCAATTCATATTTGTTTTACACATATAAAACAAAAGTGATTTTTCCATTCCTGAGAGAGTCTTTATTTGTAAAGCCTCTCCTTATTATTTCATGGTATATTTATTTCCTCTTTCCTATAGGCTCCTAGCAGGCTCAAGTTTGTACTTTATACATGATAGAATTTGGATTTTCTGTTATAGTTTCATGTGTTCTGGGTTAATAAGGGCCTTATCACCCACTCACCAATATTTGGTTGTGGCACCACTAAGCGTTTGTTGGTGAACATGCCTTTTTCGCTCTCTAGGCCTCAATTTTCTCTTCTGTAAAGTTAGACAGTTGAACTAGGTAAGTGTGTGTGTGCCAAGAACCCCTGGGGTAGGGTGGGAGAGCAGCTCCAGTTTCTAAGATCTTCACAATTATATTTAAATATAATTTTTAAAGAACCATATGTAAAACACATTATTTTGTAGTACTCTGGCTTTTACAAATAATGTTTACAAATAAAAAGAGGTCCTCATACAGGAAAAAAAAATTAGAAATTACTAATCTGTAGATTAGAGGGTTGCCAAATTATGACCTATGGGACAAATCCAGCCAGAAGCCTCTTTTTGTACAGTCCACAAACTAAGAATGTTTTTTACATTTAAAAAGGATGGTTAAAACCACAGAGAAGAGTGTGTGACAGAGACTATATATACAGGTGGCCCGCAATGCCTAAAATATTTACCTAAATATTACTCTGGCCCCTTCTGCAAAAAGTTTGCTGACTTTTAATGTAGATCAAGGACGGCGCATACACGGCTTGTGTGCTAGTATTCTATTCTGCCTTTTCCATGGCAGACACCTTTAATGGGTTATGGGATTCTTTTCCACGTGCTTTAGGACCCGCATCAACGTAGCACTCCTGGGAGTCATTACCAATCTAGTGGAGCTGGCATTTTAGCCTCCAAGTTCTCTTTGTATGGCATACCCATACTCAGAAGAATTTTGAGGCAGTCTCTGTTAGTGTCCCCAGTCATATCTTCCTAAACTTTTGGTGTGTTCTTGCTGACTTCCTCTGCCAATGTCTGCATGTCTTCTGCCTGAGGGCTTTCTCCAAAGCCTTTGAAGGTGACACTTAACTTCTACTCATGGCAGGCCAGACATGCCAAGGAATTAACAGCCCTGAGAGCAGCCTCAGGAGGCAGTGTATAAATAGTCTAGTTCCCTTGTTCTGTGGGGTTCAGTAATTATGAAGCGTTTTTAACAAAACCTCCCAGAGTCTCCCCATGAGGTTAACTTCCATTTGCTCAGTGGGATAGCTGGCTAAATGATGCAGCTTTAGTGGTTGTCTTTCCTTCCCTCTGACACCATCACTCTTCCTGTTGGTCTCTGCATCTCCCAAATAAACCACTTGTATTCAACTTCCTATCTCTGGGTGTGCTTTTCAGTAAACCCAAGCCACGGCTGATTTCAAACCTAGTTCCCCATGAGTGTAGTGCTTTTACGAGGGCCTCTAACTCAAAGCATCGCAAACCTCTCTTGCAAGTCCAGAAAATTGCTGCCTGCAGTTACTCATTTTGAGGACAACCCAGTTTTTCTGTGGTCTGATGTCTCTATTGTTGACTCCAACATTATAGATGGGTCAACCAATTAATTTTCAGATGGGATGCTGGGAGCTTTTCAGCTTTTTTCTCCAGACCCCTATTAGTGAAGAGACTTCCTAGGTGCCCTTACAATGGAAAACTCACAACCAATAAACAACTGAATCTTGAGATTTACATTGGCCAGGCAGGTTGCTATACCAAGCTCTAATAATAACTCGATTTTTCTTCACACCCTGGCAGAAATGCAGGCAGCTGTGTCCAATTATGCTGAGCACAGCAAACTCAAACTTATTAAAGGTAGGAAACAGGCTGTTTCAGGATGTGAAAAACTCAACATAATGTGAAGATAATTTCTCAAGTGTATGGTTCAGTTGCTGTTTTTATTTTATTCTATTCTCAAGCCAGTATTAAGTTTTTCATTTCCAATGTAGGTGAGGTTAATACGTGAAAGTCAGAGTTCAATACATAAGCTCTATTCTGGACCAACAAACAAGCCTATTGAATGACCCACGCAAATCATTTGCTCATTATATTTGTTCCAAAACAATGCAATTAATAATGCCCCCTCATGAGAGAGGAATTTTGATTAAAGTTTATTTTGGGTTTTGAGATAAAAAATCAAGATATGGAAAAAAGCAAGATGGCTGAGCATTTTAATGAAGGGGCTCATGGGTCTGCCCCACCTTTTGGAGCAGTGTTTCATGAAATGACTTTCATGATACTAAGAACAAGCTCATTGTTTTGTTATGATATGAGAAAAAAATAATTTCTTCAAGTGACTTTCCTTTCTTCCACGACCTCTGGCTTCTCTGGAGAAGTTGATTCCACTGGTAACTTGTCCCATTGCCAAATGGTTCTGATGACATTTCCAAGCATTTAAGTAGAGTTTTCCATGCTGCAGCAGAAAGCTGGTATAGCTTTCCTCTTTCCTTTATTAGAAGTAATTGACCCCTCTGCTTGGTTTCCCTGGTGAAAGCCAGGCGGGGATCAGTCTCTCTTCCTACTCTTTTACTAATTGAATATCTTTTTCTGCACCATGAGATATTTTACAACTATTTCCAAACTGTACACACAATGATTTTTCTTGTTGCCAAAATCTAGTACCTTATTTTTCTAAACTTTCCTGTTCCCATATCTTAGATCCTTTGTCATGCTTACATATTGTTGCCATGTGTTTTCCCTTCATGGAACTTAGAGCTATTTGTAATTGTGTATTCATTTTGTTGGTTCTGTGACTAATGTCTTTGTTTCCCCAGTAGTCTATATGTCCCAAGAGGGCGGGACCATATTTGTCTATCACTGTAGTCTTACTGCCAAGATTTTCCCTAATACATGGTATCGTTGAATGATACTAATTGCATATTATATATACTTATTAACCCACTTATACTTATTAATATATAATTATAATTATCCAACAGTACTATGTTCCATGAACATACTTAGCCTTGGGGATATGTATACTGTATAAATATGCATATATAATATGGAATGTATAATATGATATATATAATATATGATAATGTATAATATAGTAAATGTAAAATATAATAGAATGTATAATATATGCATTGCTATATAATTTTTGATATTCATATATATTACTATATACCCTGTAATGCATAAATAGTTTGTTATTATATATACATATAGTATATGTATACCAGTATTAGATGAACTAAATCTAAATAGTTCTTTCTCTTTCAAAATGCCCAATTTTTATAAGTTTTCATCAGAGGGAGTAAGAAGCTTATTAAAGTTGTCCAAGTTATGTTTACTTTTAACTTTTTTTAGTAGATTAAGTTTGTTTTTTATTGTTTCAGCCTGAGAATGTACAATGCACTGGCTACATTTATATTAGTTGCCATGGTTTCTGTTACTTTAGAAATTGTCCAAGAAAGGAGTGGAAGTTTTCTCACCATGCAAAGATGTTTTTCCCTAACTTGTTTGTGCCCACGTAATGTACCAGTTTCAATCATCTGCTTCTCTCCTCCCCATCTGTGCTGTTTGCAAGGGGAGGGGAGAAAAAGAAAAAAAAGCAGGTGGAAGAGAGACACGGCCTCATTCCAGCAGTGATTAGCTCAAAATTAGACCTGCTTTCCTGTATATTTATGTCTTCTTACCTACATGGATAGACAGCATTGATAGTATGCTTTGCCTTTCTCAAATCACTCCTATGGAAACATGTAACAGTTTTTGTGGAGAAGGCAAGGCCAACACCACTGGTTCTCAGGAGGCAGCACTGTCAGAAGAGGTTTTGTGCTAACAGTTTTATTGTCACTGCTGCTGTTGGTTTTAGTTAATTTTTCTGGCCAATTGGAAGGATCCGTTTTTGCAGGGATGACTGCCTTTCGTTCCGCTCTAATTACTTATCTGTATTATTTTCTCAAGCCACCTAAAAGGGAAAATGCATCTTTCCCCTGGGAAAGTGTTATTTACTTTGCATTCTGTGGCTTGCTTTCATGGCAGGAGCCATTGCCAAGTACGGTGGGCTTTTGTTCATTTCTGCAGCTATTACTGTGTCTTGGCATGACTCTCTCTTAATAGCTCTCATTTACTGAATATTTAATGGCGTGCATGTAATGATAGTCAATATAATAGCGTCAATATTCACTTCACCCCCAAAATAACTATAAAATAGGTGTTGCTGTTATTCCATTTTACAGACAAGAAAAATTGAGCCAGACAAAATCCAATGTGTGGATCTAGGACTATAAAACAGATCTTTCTGACATCAGGTATTTACTAATTCATTCACTTCAGAAATTTACTGACAACTTATTATGACCTAGATAACTTCATAAGTGCCGGAATACATTGCTGAACCAAAGAGACAAAATTCCTTCTCTCATGAAGTCTCTATTCTACTGGTTTCACATAAGGCTATACTACTTCTCCTATGTAGGAAGAGGAACATTTTGCCAGAAATATTGGGATATTTCACTCTGTGAGTTAATGCTAACTCTCATGTCAATAAGCTGGCGGGTCTATTTATGGAGAAGGAAGCTCTAATAGAAAGTTTGGAGTGCCTGATTAACCTCCCAGTGTCTTCTCTAAGTTCCTGTCACCCACAGAAATAGACCCAAGAAGTCAAGTCTTTACTATGTCACCACATCCTCTCAACCACCAGACCTTAGCTAATGGACTCTTACCAGGGCTAGATAAACCAGATTGTTTTCTCAATCTAGGACTTGGAATTAGAAATCAGAGACACCTAAAAGGCTGCTTGTTATTTGAAGAGGTTTACGCTGGTTTTTTACTATTATTCTGGGCTGTGGGCACCCAGGAATACAGGAAATCTGCCCTGAGAGTGAGAGGAGAAGAGAATTATGGAGGAAGTGGGGAGGGGAGGGACAATTCAGTGGATATGTATAGGGAAGCAGTAATAAGAAGCATGTGATCCCAGAAAGGAGGACACCCAAAGGGCATGCCCTTCATGCAGTCCCCCTGAATTCCTGTCTCAGTTTCCGCTGCTAGAGAACCTGCCTATGAGAGTGGGTACCAGGAATGGTCCTAGGCAGCAGCTCAATAGGGTGGAGTTTTGGGGTTGAATCCCCCACCAGCCAGTGGCAATGAGAACACCATCACTGATGGCAAATGGAGCAGTAGGAGCTCCTAGCATGGCGCTCAGGGCACTGAGCTCAGCTAAGCTGAGACTTTGACCTGTGGGGAACTCGCACGGGATGCAGGTGGGAGGGGCGTACCAATAGCGCATGCAGGAAGGTATTAATTACCATGATGTTGTGCTGGCCACTACTGATGCTTTGAAAAGGGAAAACCGTAGACTCAGGAGACTCAGTAGCCAATTTCAAGGAAAGCGTCAGGACCAGAGGTCTCCTTGGCAGCATTTAAAGAGAGCTTCGTCACCTGCAGCTGGAGAGCAGAAGAGCTGAGGACTGCGCAGATAAAATAACATAATTGGGAGACTGGCAGAACTTTGAAGAACGCTGAAATTCTCAGGCTAGGCAAGTCACCTCTGCCAAGTCAGCCGACAGAGAGAAAGAGTGTGGCCCTGAGTTTGGGATGAAGACATGTAGGTAGACGTACTTGAACAACTTGAACTTCCAGATCCCCTGGGCCCCTCTGGGCCTGCAGAAGTGTCTCACTTCCCCTTGTTGAAAGACAGAGCCCATTGTTCCTACCTACCCTTATCTTTTGATTGAGGCTACAGAGAAATCTCCAAGGAGGCAGGCGCCTTATAAGATAATGCTGGTCTTCAGGGTCTGGCTTCCCTTTTTTTCTCTCCTGGTTACCAGGCCAATAATGAAGGCAGATGGCACCACGTGCTGGAATTGCTGAAGTGTGTGTGTGGGGGGATTATATGTCAAAGGAGCCACATGATGTACCTATTGTGTACTAACTGGAAATGCAGAGTAGGCCTACCCAGATCCTGTGGGTGCAGAATCAAGGTAGGGAAAATACCAACCTGAATAATGGAGAGCTTCTTGATACAGGGGCACTCTCCCATGCCACACCCTGGCAGGGCTTGGGCAGCTGATCCCCATATGTTTCTGGGATAAGCCTTAGAAGCTTGGATAAAGTGGTGGCCCACATTAAATGGCATAGAGATGCCCTTGGCAGACAGTGGCGGAAGCCATCAGATGGCTCAGAGAAATGGCTTGCTAGAATGGGTCCCCTGCACAAGAACAGAAAACCCACCTGCCAGCTATATGTTGGGAGGGACCTGAGCACAGTTTATTTACCAAGGTGATACGGAGCAGCCTGGGGAGGACAATGCCAGCATCACAGGGTCCTGGAGAAGCTCCATGGGGCTGACAGTACAGGCCGGGACTGACAGTAGGGGATGCTGGTACAGAACTGAGGTGCCTGGTAGACGTGGGGATCGTAAGATTCCAGATTATTGGAGGCTAGCAGGCAACGCTTAGTCATCAAAAGCAAGATGAACTTAATTATTCTAAAGGGCAGCAAGGCTGGGATGGTATCCAAGATGCCTGACCTATGGGAATAGATGAGATGTCTAATAAAGCCCTTCCTCCATAAATCATGAGCTTCTGAGTCCCTATTTTAGGCTTGAGTTCAGTGAGTTCTCCAGGGGACCTGACATAACATCACACCTTCTCTAGATTCCAGCCACAGAACTCTCCTGGCTAGGCCTTAGCAGTTCTGAAAGGATAGGAGAGACACCGTCTCATCCCAAAATGTATGCCTGGGTCTTCCAGGAAGTTTCCGGGCAGGGATGGCAGGATGGCAGCAGTTGGTGTGCATCTTGTCATCAGAGAGCCAAAGCTGACCTCTTTCTGAGCCTCCAATGCTAGCCCTGCAAATGCAGCTTGAGGAGATGGGCATGAGAGCAGGGAGTGCTGTCCTGTGGTGGCCAGATGGGATGCACTCACACAGAGGAGGCATGCGGGCTCTGCCTGATGGACGAGGCAAGACGGGTGAGTCAGACAGCAAGTGAGGGTCCAGTTTGGCTCAAAGAGAAGCTCCAACCAATTCAGCGTGTATTTCATAACTGACTTGGTGCTTTCTAAGTGGCTTTTGGGGGCTGGTTTTCTCATCGGACACTGTATTCGGATGAGTTGTTTTTGGTGATGCACAAGAGAAACAAAACTTGAATTGAGTTCTGTCCAAGAAGGAAATTTAACGCACAGAATTCAAGGAAGGGTTGAGGAAATACACCACCAACAATGGGCAGATAGGCAACCAAACTTCAGAAAAAAGGGATCCAGGAACTCAAGTGCTGCCAATTATTTTCCCCGGATTCCCAACACTGCTTCTTTCTAGGGAGTCGAGTTCACTATCTCTCACTGCAGCCAAGCTCTCTCCTCAGGGAGCAAAGGAGACGTATCAGTAGGTTCTGAGTGCTGTATCTGTGTGCCTTTAATCTCCAGAAAAGAAAATCCCCTGACTGTCTCTGGCCCTAAGTGCAAACAGTTCAGGGACTGGAACCCGCTAGTTTACCCTGAGCCCGTTGCTTACACACAGATGAATCAACTGTAGCCAAGGAGGCAGGAGCATGCTCAGATACAAGATGGCGAAGGAGAAGGGTGGTGCCGTGTCATCACCTCCGTGAGTTTCCATTCTAAAACCTCATTCTAAAGTGGAAAGCGGAGCAAAGTCGCAAAGCTACTTGTCATGGGAACTGAGTGTAGAATCAGAGTCTGGAATTCCATAGGAAGCATGCTGGTGTGAGGAAAAGCGCTCAAAACTTGAAATAAAAAAAAAAAAAAGTTCAAGTGGCAGCTCCCCAAGAATTGTGTAAACAGAACTGTATCACTTAGCCCTCGCAGAGCCTTTGTCTCTTCTCTGTAAAATGGGAGGAATCGCTGTCCTCTTTACCTATGATTATGGAAATCAAATGATGATGTTTAAAAGGCAAGAGAGCATAGTGGAGTCAGCCCTGTAGAAAAACAAATCCAGGTTCAAAACTCAGTACCTCTTCTACCTCTTTCTGGCTATGGGATCCTACATATGATCTCTAAATGCTCTGAGTCACACTCCTCAGTAAAATGGGAACGATGACATCTACCTGATTGGGTCATTATGAGAATTAAATGGGAAAACACATGCAAAGAAATATAATGCAATAGCAAGTATTCAATAAACGTTAGCAACCATTGCTATAACAATGCTAATAACCACCATCTCCTAGCAGTCTATGAGTTCATTAAATGTTAGGATGGTGTTTTATGCACATTTACTTATGACTATAAAATAAGCCCAGCATAGAACTTGCCATGTTGTTCAAACTTAATATATATTTTCTGAATGTTAATATCAAAATAGCCCACCATCCATTCATAAACCCATTACCAATTCATTTAGAAAATAAGTATTGTGTTTGGCCACACACACAAATGCACCCCCCCACACACAGGTATGCAGCATTGTTCTACCGCTGCAAGGCCTGTGTTGGAAACTGTTCATTTATCTGATCTGTAGCTCAGCATTTAGGTCATTAGGCTTATGGAGAATGCGGGTGAATTTGGATGTGCTATCAAATACATTAAGTGTAGGCACATGCGGTAAATACCACAATTACCTAGTACTTTCACATCTGAAAACTTATTCAAAGCCGATGTAGATGGAGTTTGTATTATTTAGACATGTTTCAGCTCTACATTTCACTCCGCTTATATAGATATATGCTTTCTAAGGATTTTTGAAATAACTATTTTCCTTTTCTATCTTTTCTGCTTTTCTGGGCCCGTTGGACAGATTTTACTAGCATGGAGGAGAAAGGAAACACATGTTAATTTTGTTCTCCTGGAGGGGATGCTGAAAACCTGTCTCCTGAGGCACACCTGCTCACTGCCAGCTCTGGCTCCGAGCCACACCTTCCCCAGACTGCTTCATTTCTGGGGAAATCACCATGATTTTTCAATCCCGCCTGGAGGGAGGCCTGAAAGGGCCATTTTATTTTCTGATGTTGGTTTCAGGAGGCTCATCTCTCTCCTTTCACTGGGAGGGCATTTAACGAGCCAGGGCCTCAATAGACTAGTTTCCCAGGACCGTGAGTTCTATTCAGGCCTGGAGGCCCACCAAGAGTAAGAACCTCCCTGTAAGAAAAGGAAGACAAGCCGTTTATTATTTACCTATTTGCAACTGTGTCCCTCTTTGCTTGTAAAGCTGTGGCAATGTTCCTGTTGAATGATTTACAGCAGAGGCATGCTTTTTTCCAGAAATGGTTTTAAGGGAGACAAAACACAACCCTATAGTTATCTCATTTCCTAGTTTTCTTCTTTTTCTTTGCCCTACAGGGGTTAAAAGCAACAATACCTCTTGCATACAAGGTCTGACAATTAAGTTCGCGAACTCATCCCAGAAAAAGTGCTGTATACCTCATTGCTGAATATCACTACAGTCACCTTCGAAGTACTCCCCTTTGGAAGCTATGCACTGTCACCAATGCCTAGGCCACCCTTCAAAGCAATTTTGGAATTTTTTTTCTGGAATGGCCATCAGCGTTGTCTTGATTACCCTTGATGTCCTGAACGTCATCAAAATGTCTTCTTTTCAATATTGCCTTTATCTTCAGGTAAAGAAAGAAGTCATTGGGGGCCAGATCAGGTGAATACAACAATACAGTTATTTGTTTACTGGCTAAAAACTCCCTCACAGACAGTGTTGTGTGAGCTGGTGCATTGTCGTGATGCAAAAGCCATGAATTGTTGGCGAAAAGTTCAGGTCATCTAACTTTTTCACGCAGCCTTTTCAGCACTTCCAAATAGTAAACTTGGTTAACTGTTTGTCCGGTTGGTACAAATTCATAATGAATAATCCCTCTGATATTAAAAAAAGTGAGCAACATCATTGTAACAATTTCGTGAACTTACTTGTCAGACTTCCTATATTCTCGAGTGGGGAAGTGTCTCTCACACTCACACACACACAGGTTTTTGGTTTTGTTTTCTTGGTGGGGGGAGGGGGATAAGGGGTTGAACACAGGGTACAACGGAAATAGTTTGAGTGCCATAAGCTGCATGAGTTTGATTAGTTTGGGGATTGTGTAGAAGGAGAACTGATGAGTTTCCCTCCAATCTTCCCAGCTTTCATGCATATTCTTAGTAACTACGATTTTTCAAGTGTCTTTATGTGGACTCAGCTCTCGGTTATCCTTTGGGGAGCTTGTCTGCTTTGTGAATTATTATTTGCCTCCATGGCCAACATGCTAGGCTGCCTCGCTTGCCTCCCCCCATGGAAAGCATATGTTTACCCAGGGAACAGTCACTCGGTTTTAACACTGGTCTCAGCAAAACCTATTTGTGAAGGCAAATCCAGTGCTCCTGCAAAATTAAAATCTGACTTGAACACCTTCCAAAACCAAGCTGAAATGCTTTTTGGATTATCCACAGTAGTGGATTATTCACACCACTGCTCTCCTACTAACAAACATTTATTCAGAGTTCACCATCCACACAGTCTCAAAACATGGTATGGGCACTGTCGCAAGTCAGTCGCATGCAACTCAGAAATGTTACCATATAAACCACGTGAGGAATTGTGCTTAGACCCCTAGGTCAGTCGTTCTCAAAGTGTGGCCCCTGACCAGCAGTGTCAACATCCCTTGGGAACTTGTTAGAAATTCAAGAAGATCATTGGCTTTTTGTATAATTCAAGGTGCATAATGAAAAAAAAAATGTAATACATAAAATGTGCTACCTGATGAGACAGTATGTCTCCAACTGCTAGAAGTATGAAGTAGAGACTGGATAAATTCAGAGGTTTTTAGAAGAGATTCTTGCTTTAGATGAAGCATGGAATAAGAAGGCTGCTAATGATGCTCTGACACTAACATTCTTTTCCCCAATCAGCAAGAAATGAGTTGTGTTTTAGTTTGGATCTCTTTAGTGCTGGTCCCTGCAGCCACACTAGTACTCATTTCTTTCATATCATTGCAAACCTTTTCCTGAGCCTTGCTGCAAT
>NW_017731361.1:6668320-6669547 GCF_001890085.2 Hipposideros armiger
TTCCATTTCATCACATACAATATTAAAAAGACATGTACTCCAGATTGAAATTTAATGAAATTAATAATTCATATTGCATCAATGAGGATATTCTTTGGGAAAATTGACTTTTATTTTTTAATATAAGTGCATGATGGTCAAGAATACAATGATTATCTATTAGTACAGTCTGGTGCCACTGACTTGATATGTACAAAGACACCAGCAAGTTTACTCACCACTGCTTTTACACCATCAGTACAAATGTCAACACAGTGAAAAAGGCAAGTGCTATCTTAGTATTACCATGAACACAGTTTTGATCTCATGGGTGCCCTAAAAGGGCCTTGGGGACTTTGGTGTTCAGGGAAGCATTGATGCTATACAGCAAATCACCTGTCTCTTTAGTTGCTGTGTCTTGAAGAACTTGATACACTCCATTTTAGAGTAAACACGTTTAATGCCAAACATCTTAATGTTGCCAACATTGGTATTTTTTATTTTGTGCTTCTAATGGCTCATTTTGAACTGTTCTCCTTCTTGCATACTACACTGGTTACATGCGGTTGAAGTGGCTCTGGCTGCTGGCTACCCTATGAATGAGTGACGTCCACAATGTCCTGTCTCAACAGTTCTGTTCAGCTCCTGTAGACTCGTGCCTATGGCTTCTTCTATGAAGTCAATCTATCGCATAGTTGGTCTTTTACTGCTGACTTCTATTTTTCCCAGAATTATTGTCTTGTCCAAAGAACCCCGACTTCTCATGATGTGCCCAAAGTGGGAGAGTGTCAGTTTTGTTATTTTTGGCTTCCATGATTCAGGCTTAATTTGCTCTAGGACCCACTTGTTCATCTTTCGGGCAATTCGGGGTATCTGTAGAGATCTTCTCCAGCACATTTCAGGTAAATCCTTTTTTTTTTTTCCTCTCAGCCTTCTTCACTGGCCAACTTTTGCATCTGTGCATAGTAATTGGGAATACAAAGGTGTGAGTGATCTTAGCCTTGGCTTCTAATGACACATCTTTGTTTTTTGTCATCTTTTCTAATTCTTTCATTCCTGCCCTCCTGAGTCTCAGCCTTCTCTTGCTTTCTTGGCTGCAGTCTCCATTTGAATGGATGACTGAACCAAGGGAAGCACAATTTTTTAACAATCTTGACATCTTCACTGTCTATG
Organism: Hipposideros armiger; assembly: GCF_001890085.2. Taxonomy (NCBI): domain Eukaryota; kingdom Metazoa; phylum Chordata; class Mammalia; order Chiroptera; family Hipposideridae; genus Hipposideros; species Hipposideros armiger. Next base: position 6,669,473 of record NW_017731361.1, read on the forward strand.
TTAAAGTTGTATATTTCTTCTGTAGCCGTGATTTTTGTCTTCTTGGTGTTCAAACACTGCATTGCAGTCCCACTC
>NW_017731361.1:6671197-6672441 GCF_001890085.2 Hipposideros armiger
GGGGACCCTGTTGCTCAGAGCTCAAACTCTTGAATTACCTCTTAACCAACTGAGCCACTCGGCCGGCCCTCAAGGTTATATATTGATTGGTTGACAAAAACGTTGTGACCAGAGGTTCACAAGAACCCAACCCTGTATTTCTCCTAGGAGTGCTGGTTGAATATTTGCTAATTCTCTATCTGCGACTACCGTGTAGACCATAACTTCCACAAGTAATGAGAATTGACTGTACTATTTTCCTGACTTTCTCTGGTCACTGAGTGGACAGCCATAACCCTGATTGTAGTTTCTAGCTCCACCCCACACTATATGGAAGACAAAGAAACTTTGTAAAGAAACTTCTCTAAGTATAGAACAGACCCCTGGCTGGTCCTCTCTCTTCCTACCCTGTTGGGGGTTGGACTGTGTCCCTAAAAATAATATGTTGAAGTCCTAACTCCCAGCATCTGTGAGTGTGACTTTCTTTGGCAAAAGGGTCTTTACAGATGTCATAAAATTAAGGTGGGGTCATATTAGATGAGTGTGGGCCCTGAATCCAGTAATTGGTGTCCTGATAAGGAAGAGACATTTGGAGACAAAGACACAGAGGAGACACGCAGAAAAGAAGGCCGTGGGGAGAGGGAGGCAGGGATTAGATGTACTGCGCCATGAGCCAACAAACACCAAGCATTGCTGGCAACTACCAGAAGCTCAGGCAGAGTCATGAAACACATCCTCCTCCAGAGCCCCCAGAAGGAATGGACCCTGTACACACCTTGATTTTGGACTTCTGCCTTCCAGGAGTATGACAGAATACATTTCTATTGTTTGAAGCCACCCAGTGTGTGGTACTTTGTTCCAGCAGCCCTAGGAAACTAATGTACACCCTTTGACACTTTAAGGAAGTATCGTTGATGAAATCCAGCAGGAAAAAAAAACCCCAAAAAACCCTCCCAATAGACCTATGAGAAAAGGGCATTTCATCAGCTGCACCCTAGTGCAGGACTGGCAAGTCCTCTGCTAATTAATTGGCAATTCTAGGCGCCAGTTTTCAGGCAGCAAGGGTTGCTAAGAGAAGCAGGGTGCTGCAGAATGGGCCCGTGGAAAAGTTTCTGTGTGTGGCATTTCACACGCTCACATCAAATTCTGTTTAAAGGAGGAATGATAAATATTAATGTAGCACCTGCTTTCATTGCTTTCAACTAGCAGGAGCTGACAGGGTGGCACACGCAGTGAGACCCTCCCTGCTGAAGCAGCTCCTGGCA
>NW_017731361.1:6676319-6680400 GCF_001890085.2 Hipposideros armiger
CCGGGAAGAGCGCAATGATGGTGCCAACTTGGGCCAGTGAAGCAACGTTCTCCACAACTAGACTGAAGAACAAAAGGACAACAACTTGTCTGTTCCCCTTCCCCAATTCCCCAGCACTGTTCCCATCCCCCCCAATTCCCCAATTAAAAAAAAAAAAAAAAAGAATCTTTTCTGAAAGTGCGTCTTGCCCAGTAAAGTTTGATAATGCTTTCTCCTGAAATTCTACAGCAATGTATTTCCTGTTGCACATGTATTCTACATTTTACTGTAGTCATCGGCCTTGTTTCAATCTTTTCATTGGGATCTAAAAATCATCAGGCTCAGTTCCGGCCCTCGAGGGCTGGCAGCATAGTGCACCTATTAGCTTTGCACCTAATAGACCATCTTGTAGAGAAAGTTAAGTGTTCTACAGTCAGACTGCCTAGACTTGAATCCCATTTTTGATGCTTTCACATGTATAACCTCGGACAAGTCACTTAACTGCTTTGAATGTCAGTGCTTTCATCTAACAAAGAACAATAACTATTTTTGAGGTGTGTATTTTAATATAAATTTTTTATCAGTGTTATCTGGCACATAGCAAGTGTTTATTCATCCAGCTCATTCAACTGTTATTTTTCCGAGCAGGAACTCTGTGCCAGGTATTGTTTTTGGCTCTAAGGATACACAGTAGTGAACAAGGCAGATGTGTGCCTGGCTTTCAAAGGGTGCAGATTCAAGTGGGAGGAGTCAGAGAGGCTGCTGTTACCCCGTTATGAAGTAGCATGGCTGTGCCAGCTGTTTTCAGCTAGTTTCCATTCTGATTTGTAGGGTTCCATGCCATATTAGTTGTAAAAGACCTTGAATGCAATTCTAGATACAGATGCTTAAAAAATAATGTTGAAATGGAAGTTATGGATGAAACACCTTGATGATAAATACCATACTCCAAAGTGAAATGTGAGGTCATGAAATAAACATTTCAAAGGAAGTGTTGAAGTCCACTCCAACATCTATTAAAACCCTCACCTGCAATGAGCGTAACTAAAAGTAAGCATTTGAAGATAAAAGAAGAGGACTTTTGGGCCGGCCGAGTGGCGCGATGGTTAAGAACTGGCTTGGGANATCTTCCCCACACTTTGGGTTAGTTATGGGGCCACCAGGGCCTGAGAACCCTGCATAGAAATGAACGCAAACCAGGCAGGCTGCAGTAAATACCTGTACCTGACTCTAGACCCACCTGGAGCCACACGAGTCATTTAGCAATTTCTGAGTAGCCCTCAGTGACAAGCTTCACCTGGAGAGCTGGGCGGAGTGACATCTGTCCTCCAGCAGCTGCATGGCCAAAAGAACATCTCCAAGTGAAGCTCGTAAGCCTTAGTGCATAGAGGATGCGAGGTGTGCCGGGGGCTGAGTGGAGTGCATAATAAGGCTTTGTTCATTAAATTCTAGCAACCCTAGGATGGAGCAACTATTGTTATCCTCATTGTCCATATGAAGACTCCCAAGTATAGTAGAAATTGAATAAATTTCCCAGGTGATAGCTAGTAAGTGATGGAACCTGCTTACAAACACAGGTCTGCTTGACTTCAATTCTAATCCTACCTCCCAAGTGAAAAATCCCTGAGCAGAGCTTGAAATACATACATATATATATATATATATATATATATGTATATATATACACACATATACATACATACATACAGAGGGTGCCAAAAAAACATATACACATTTCAAGAAAGGAAAACTGTATTAAAATTATAATACTCAATATGTACCAATAACAAAAGATGAATACAAGTCACGTTTGACTTCTGCAGTTACAAGAGATGCTCAAAATGGTTACCATCAATGTCCAGACACTTCTGATTACAGAGAACTACTGCTTGAGCAACGTTGACCAAAGCGTCCACTTGTATACATTTTTTTGGCACCTCCGGTATATATGTTGTATTCAAATACACACATATATGGACTCAAATACACATGTGTGTGCACACACACATATATGTTAGATTCAGAACTTGAAATACACACACACACACAGATGCCAAAAACATGTATATACATTTTAAATAAGATCACTGTATTAAAATTATGCTGATGGAAACCACTTTGAGCACCTCTTGTAACTGCAGAAGTCAAATGTGACTTGTATTCATCTTTTGTTATTGGTATATATTGAGTATTACAATTTTAATACAATTTTTATACAGTGTATATATATATATATGTATAAATATACATATATATACATATATATATATATATATATGTTAGATACTTAGGTTTGAATAAAGCTGATGCATGTCATAATACTAATACCTTNATATATATATATATATATATGTTAGATACTTAGGTTTGAATAAAGCTGATGCATGTCATAATACTAATACCTTACCTGGATATGACACTAGATAGTAAGAGCTATAAAAACAGGAAAAATTTTTGTTTTCACACCAGTGTTTATCCAGAGAGTAGTACAGTATCTGGCACAAATGTATGTATAGCCAGTAAATATTTATTTAATGAATACATGAGTGGATGAAATTATTCCATTTATTGCAATGTTTTGCATCCACTATAACCTTTCTGTTCCCAGAACAGCCTCAGGAAGCAGGCAGAGTAAAAACTATCATCCTTACCGTGCAGACATGGGACGGGAACTTGCATTTTCTGATTGCTGGTTTTGCTCTTCCCTCCATCTTTCTGATATGGCAGAAGTGAGGTCGGGGCCTCTCAAGATTGGGTTCAGTCATTTCTCCTTATGTCCTTGTTGTTTTCATAATTCGAGGCACTGGACAAATGTAGCTGATTGCCAAAGAATGATATAGAAATTCCCAGAGTTTCTACTTTCATCCTTCAAATAAGGTAAACATGCTGAGATCTCTTCTAAACTTGGGGAAAGGTAGCTCTGCTCCCATTGGAACAGTTGAGCTTGGATCTGGGAACTTAGCACCAGAAACGTGGTTTTGTTCTGGAACGAGAGCTCCTGAGGTGAATCCCACAATACAATCCAGCAATTTTTATCCCTTTCATTGTGTCCTTGGTGATGCAGAAACCTTTCTATGGTTGGACATAGTCACATGACTCAAACACTTTAAGGACTAAATCCCTGTTTAGTATTTTGGGAAAGAATCATAGATATAGATGTAAATATACCCATGATTACAGATTGATATATGAAAGTTCACAAATATCTGATGATTTTTAACTATAATCTCAATTGTGGATGGTATTGGAAAATTATTATTGTGCGAATAGTTAAATGTTACGTGTATATCTTACTTCTCCTGGATCTTCCTCTGGTTTACATTCTCCACAGGCAGGATGGGCAATTCTCAACCCATTCTGTGGGGAGCATCCTCTGTAGTGAAGGGCCCAGAAATATAATAGTAAAGGCCCATCAGGAACCCAAAAGACTATTTTGGCCCTATTACCATTCTATTATCTTTCTGTGGAAAGAGATAGCTTAATTAACCAATTTCTCCATTTTCTGGAACAGCTGCATTTCTTGAAAGATGCTGTTTGGGTTCATTACAAATTTGCAAAGCCCACCCCCTGGGGTGGAACCCCTAGGATTCTAGCTAGTCCTATTATTTATGTATCTGATCCTATGACTTTTGACTCTTGTCATATTCCCTTTAGCTTTGGTTTCGGATCATCATCAAACTTCTATTCTTTTCATGGTAATGACATTTTATTATTATTATTTTTTTATTTCAGTTTGGAGCTCTTAAATCCCTATGTCCGTAGTCAATTCAAATTTCTCCTTATCCACGATATCTGATCAGCTACCAAGTTTAATAGATTTGGCTTCATACTTTCTCTTGATTCTCTTCTTTTTGTTCCTATTGCAATCCTACCCTTTCCTTCTCCTAGAATGCTTTCACTTGCCATCTGCAACTATTAAAATTGAAAACATCTCTTCACAGTAATCTGAGAGGCCATCATCTTTAAGAATCTTTTCTGGGGCCGGCCGATTGGCGCAATGGTTAAGAACTGGCTTGGGATGCCAGAGGACCCCGGTTCGGATCCCACATATGAGGGCCAGTGACACTGCCCTCCACAGCTAAGATGCTGAACAAAAGCTCAA
>NW_017731361.1:6682040-6687482 GCF_001890085.2 Hipposideros armiger
CTGTTCCCATCCCCCCAATTCCCCAATAAAAATCTTTAAAAAAAAAAAAAAAAAAAGAAGAGGACTTTTGTTGAGAGCATTTGGAATTCTCTGAGTGCTACCTCCTTGCCTAAGGATGGGTGGGTCTGCTTCCCTGTTCATCCCAAGTTAAGAGAAGTCTTTAAGGAGATCAGTTGAGTTTAATATTATTTCATTTTAATTTGGGGAATACAGTACACTTGAGTCTGATTCCTTCTGGAAAAATCCAAAAAGTGAAAGATAGGTTAGCTAGCTGCTTTGATAGTGGACCAGTGGAGCATTGAGTGGCCTGCAGACCTCAAGTTTGTTGAGGAGTATAATATTTAAATATTCCCCATGGATAAAGAGTGCGTGTAAGCACAGGGAAGGGGATGATGACATAGGGCCTGACTAGGACAGCTAGATTGAACAGACCTCAGAAGAAAGAACTTGAGGTACCAATGGATGCATGTCTGAGGAAGGAGTAAATGGCAGCTGCAGTAGAGATACATTTGTACTCTTCAGTAACCAAAATTGACTGGACAGTTTAGATACTTATTAGAGTACCATTATTCTTATGAATGAGGTGTGATCAAAAGATACGGTGAATGTTTAAATAAAAAGAAATTACTAGAGTAAAAGACACATTGCCATTAATCCCCCTCAAAATACTCCCTCTCGCTTCGAACACACTTATCCCATTGTTCTTGCCACTTTCTGAAGCAGTTCTGGAAGTCCTCTTTCATGAGTGTCTTTAGTTGTGCTGTCGTGGCTGCCTCAATGTCCTGAATCGGTTCAAAACGTTTTCCTTTCATGGTCGTTTTAACTTTGGGAAGAGCCAGAAGTTGCATGGTGCCAGATCTGGTGAATAAGGTGTATGAGGACACACCGTAATGTTTTTATTTGACAGAAATTGCCGTACTAGAAGCGATGTGAGACATGGAGCGTTGTCATGATGGAGGATGAAGTAAAGACACTCATGAAAGAGGACTTCCAGAACTGCTTCAGAAAGTGGCAAGAGCAATAGGATAAGTGCGTTCAAAGCAAAGGGGAGCATTTTGAGGGGGATTAATGCCAATGTGTCTTTTACTGTAATACATTTTTTTTAATTAAAAATTCACGTGTCTTCTGATCACACCTAAGTAAGTAAGATAATTTGAGAGAGAGGTAAGAGTCACGGAGAAGTTAAATGAGGACAATTTAATAAAGATTGACTAGGGTAAGGCAGAAGCAACTTGAAGTGGATATAGGGAAGGTTTGTATCTGAGGAAATGTCTCTCAGAGCAGGTAATGACAGGAAGTAGCCAGGCAGGAAATGTTCTAGATACCGAGAAGGTTCTGCAGAACAGGGAGCAGCAAGCACTAAGGCCATTGGGTGGGAATGAGGGTGACATATTTCAGCATCAGTGTGCAGGAGCTCAGTAAAGTGTAAATGATGGAAAAATACTGGATGTAATCAGAGAAGGCGGTGGGGGCAGATCAATAGAGCCTTGCAGGGCATGGTAAGGGGTTTGGGTTTTACTTCAGTAGGAAAGGAGGACAGTGGAGAGTGTTAAGCAGGGAGTGACAGGACATGATTTACATTTTTAAAATATCACTTTTACTTTCCAGTGAAGTACGGGAAACTTGTGTCAAGTACAGACATAATGGAGTGATCAGAAACCTCCTAGGGGAGATTAGACTTGAGCTAGACTTGGGGCATTTGGATTGGACTTAAATAAGCTAGGAGGAATGGGTGGAAGCTGGGTGGAAGAGCATATGCAGGTACGGAGGCAGCGAAGTACATAACACAGGGCTCAATTCCCCTGCGGCAGAAACCGAAACCTAGGAATGGGTATTCTGAGCTGTAGGTTGGTTGCTGGGATAGATTAAGGCTGGCCATGCCAGGATCCAGATGAGGACAACAAGATGTGGAGTCCAACCAAACCAAACCAAGTGTCCATCAATGGTATCTATCCAAAGGGACCAAGTGAAGATGCAGACTCCAGGAGTGAGGGAGCTGGATAGAAGTCAGGAAGAAAGATTCCAAAGGATGGTGGGCCATGGGATCTGAAAAGGTTGTCTGGCTGAGATGTAGTAACACATTCTACGTGGCCTGTGACCACAGACAGAGGGAAGCTGTTAATAGTAATGAGGCAGATCAGAGCCATACTTGCCTGACTGTGGGTGATTGTCCTCACCTTTCCCCTGGCAATCCCTTGCTGAGAGCTCTTAAAATCAAAATGAGCCACTGTACAGCAACTTCATGGCATTTGTCTGAGTTGTGCCTTTCCATTTGCTTGTGTGATTATTTAGCATCTGGTTCCACAGTCAGATGGTCAGTTCAGTAAAACCAAAGCCTTTTTCTGATTTCGCTCACTGATTTTTCCCCAGAATAATGCCTAGCATGTAATGGTTTACTCAAACATTTATTGAATGAATGAATAAATGAATGAATGAATGAATCCGTGGATGAATACTGCCTCACCTACTAACCATTTCATGAGTTTAGGTTTTTCCTCTTCCAAAGCCAAACAGATCAGCATCCAGAATTCTAGACTGTAAGTGACTCAAAGACTTATACTTTAATGAGTTTATTCATTTATATATCCAAGAGGATTTGATTGGCACCTACAATGTGTTACCCACTCTGACAGATGTCACTGATACAATGATAAACAGGACAAACCTGTCCTCTATTCCCAAGGAACTTAACATTTAGTGGAGGATATTAAACAAATAACTATACACAAGGATATTTAATTATAATTAATATTTATGCTAAGGAGGAAATATATGGGTTACCCTGAATAGTATAAAACCCATTCTCTACCCTCAGAGAAGAAAAATACAGTAATACCTTGGTTTGCGAGCACAATCTGTTCTGGAAACAAACTACTTGTATTGTAAGACATCACGTGTTTACCAAGTTAAAATGTATTAGAAATGTTTGCTCGTCTTGCAGAACACTCACAAACCAAGTTACTCGCAATCCAAAGTTTTACTGTATTATAATCTTGAAGGAAGAAAGCAATCACAATTTAGTTTTTATTTGTACACTGTGTGGTACCTAGCACATGCCCATTCGTACTTGTGAAATGCCTGTCAGAGTGGAAAATCAGCACTGACATACTGACAAAACCCACTAACCGTGCTAATCAGCGTGTTCTATCACAGCAGCATTGAAATCATGAAGTCCTTATTCTTGTTGTCTCATGGGTACAGTGGTCAGGGAATTACTGAAGAGGCTCTCCATGGGGTAGGATATCTGCCATTTCTTTTCCGTCTATCTATGCACTCAGGGATGTTGGCTCTTTGCCTGTGTCAGAATTCAGATTGATCGGTATTCAAGGACTGAAATTAAATGTGTGCAGAGAAACCTGTGGTGATTATTATAAGATTAGAATCTCCTGAGAGATTTTAAGTTGGGCCAGATGGTCATCTACATAAAAGCACTCAAGAAATTCAGGGAGAAAAAAAATAAATTTTAGAAACGTAAGCCAATGTTGGTAGGGAAATTGAAAAACCAGGGTGAGGATCTCAGGATTTGGTGAGTCCAGAGGAAAATGTATTTGGTTGCTTAACTGACCAGGAAACCATGTTCCTAATGGATACAAGTCACCTCTTTGCTTGAACTTGCTGTTCCCTTCTTTCTAAAATGCTTTGTTCCTGCCAATTTCCCTGGTTAGCATGTTTATATTTTTTAGATTTCAGCCCAAGAGACTTTCCCTGATGATCCTTTATATATTGGATTCTCCCCACTGACTCTTCCATTGCCCTATTATGCGCTTCATAAGCATCCCAATGCATATTTATCTTGTTGACTTGTATACTTTGAAATTACCTTTCTCCCCCATTAAAATAAAAAGCTCACCTCATCAGGGCAGGTATTGTTGTTAACAAATCCTGTGTTGTTTGTTACTTTAAACTCAAAGCCATTGGGCAGGTCAAAAGTACTACATAAATATTCATGAAGAACGGAATGCATGTTGGTTGGCAAGGGTGAGGATGATAAGGATGTCATTTCATATTGCAGAAAATCACTTAGATTTTCCAGACTTATAGAGAAGAAAGCTCTTGAACGCTTTTCCTTATCTATTTCCTTCTTTAACTAATTATTATTGGTGGGGGGGGGGCAGGCAGGGGAAGCGTGTATGTGTCTCAGAGTATACTTCTGTTTTCTTTCTTTTTTCAGCTTCATTGGGGGTATACTAGACAAATAGAAATTGTACATATTTCAGGTGTACAACATGCTGTTTTGACATATAATACATATACATTGTGAAATGATTACCACAATTAAGCCAATTACGGAATCCATCACCTCACATAGTTACGAGTGTGTGTGTGTGTGTGAGATGAGAACACTTAAGATCACTCTTAGCAAATGTCAAGTATACAATACAGCCTTATTAACTATATCCATAATGCTGTCTGTACACTGAATCTCCAGCACTTGTCCTTCCCCCATAACTGGAGTTTGTCTTTTTCCTAGTTGACATCCTCCAATGCTTAAGCGAAAGCTTGCTGCCTATTGTGTTCGTTACTGATGAAAAGGACCTCATATAGGTATTTCCTTTTCTTAGCCTGCTTGTCCTTAAACAACTCATCTCCCCATCCCTCTCTTGTGATGAGGTGAAAAGAGCATTGGACAATGTGTCGGAAAAATGTTAATTTTCTATTGAGATTTTGGTCACAAAAAACCCTCTTCTCAGATTTGTCATTTGTAAAATGAGGAGTTGGACCAGATGATAATGTAAAGTGTCTTCTAAGTCTACGATGCTATGATTCATAGATGTTATATTTAAATCTTTTATTCATGCTTCCAATTAATCTTTCTAAAGGTCAGAATTGGACAACAGACAAGAAAAATCTTGTTCAAAGCTCAAGTTAAATGGAAGGGCAATGTTAGTGCTCAGTTCAGTCTTAACTTTGTGGACCTGGTTGTAAGAGGACCCCCCCCCCAAATCTCTAAATCATTTGGGAACTTTAATTATTAAAATTTCCTCATCTCCATTGAGATGCTTCTGGAAACTCAGACATGGTTTTCAGAATTTCAGAAGAAGCTATGAATTTGACAGAAGAGAAAATGCCAAGGAGTGACTTTTTAAGAACAGGATAACTTTCTAAACAGGAATAAATCAAGAGCTTCCATGGTTTTCACAGAATCTAACTTCCTATCAGAAATATTTCCCTTTTTAGCAAAACCGTTTTGCCATTGATTTAGATGGCAGAGAGAAGCAAAATGAACAATGGTGAAGACAGTGTGTAGTAGTTGGGAGCTTACAGTCTGTACTTAGATCAGTGTTTTGACCCCTTAACTCATATGTGACCTTCAGCAAGTCATTTAACCTCCCTGAGTCTCATGTCCCTCATCTGTGAAGTGTGGGTAACAGTGGTGCTGGTGTCATAGTTCTGCTTGGGTTTTAAATGAGATAATATATAAAAAGTATGTATCATATTGCC
>NW_017731361.1:6689712-6690640 GCF_001890085.2 Hipposideros armiger
GGGGGCTTGGTTAGATTCAGAGTCTTCATTTGTGGTGTGTGTCTTTTATTTTCACTTACTTTTGATTCAGTTTTACACTTCAAACGTTTCTTTTAAAAATTTCTCTAGGGATGCCTTACTTTGAATGAAGGTGGTGCACATTTTATAGGACTAATTATTTCTGCTATTAAGAATTATAAATGTCAAACAAGTATCTACAAGATTTATTTGAAAACACAAGAGAATGACACCATGCAGGTGGAAACTTAAGGGAATAAAATGTTTGAAGAGGGAAATATAATAGTTGTAATCCACATTTAAATGGTTTTCCCCTAGTTGCAAGAATGGCTGGAAATTGAAAGGGGAATCTAGTGAAAGAAGAAAGTTGCAGAGGGTGGAAACTTCAAAATCTGAATATGTGTTCTCACCACATCTTTGATATACTCTTGAACTGGGGTGAGGCTTCAAGTAATTCAAAAGCTGGGAGGCTGAAAGAACTGAACATTTAATAGTTCTCTGTGCAGGGAAGAGAGTATGGGGTGCAATCCTTATTAAGTTATAACAAATTAGTACACACCTTGGGCTTTTGAGTGAAATCGCAAAAGGATCATGTTTCAGGAATAAGAACTACATGGCAGAACTAAGATCTATGCCCTAGGACTAAGGGAAAATCCCAAAAGACCTTCATTAGTAAAGCCTAAAACAGCGGTTTTCAACCTTCCTAATGCTGCGACCCTTTAGTACAGTTCCTTAATACATGTTGTGGTGACCCCCAACCATAAAATTATTTTCGTTGCTACTCTATAACTGTAATTTTGCTACTGTTATGTATCATAATATAGATATCTTTTTGTTTTCCGATGGTCTTAGGAGACCCCTGTGAAAGGGTCATTTGACCCCCCAAGGGGTCGGGACCCACAGGTTGAGAACCGCTGGCCTAAAACCAAGC
>NW_017731361.1:6692220-6712860 GCF_001890085.2 Hipposideros armiger
AAAAAAAAAATAGTACAATGTTCCTTTTCTTTAAGTTTCTTTATAAATTAACTAGTACAAAGTTAAGGATGCAAGTTGAATCCTGAGAGCAACCACTAAAAAAATAATAGAATGACACAGCTAATAAGCCTATAAAGCAGATATAAGAAGTAAAAAAAGTACTGGACCCAAAGAAGTCAGAAAAGACTTTGTCCAAGAAACAAAGGGCAGAGCATTCAAAGATAGGAAAACAAAACAAAACCCAGCAATGGTAGATTGAAACTCAACCATTTCAATGATTACATTACATGAAATTAGACGAAGCCTCCAATTAAAAGGCAGAGGTTGTTGGAATGGATAAAAAGGAAATCCTACATATATGCTATTTACAAAAGAAGCATTTGAAATATAAAGTGACATAATTTGAAAATAGGAATAGATACAAATATACTATGCAAATATGAACTATAAGAAATCTGACATGGCTATCTGAGAAAATGTAGAGTTCCAAACAAGAAATATTACCAAATAAAAAGAGAAGCAGACATTTATAATTATAAAAGGGTAAATTAATCAAGAAAATAATACTTATGTAGATCCCTAATAACAGAACTTCAAAATGCAAGGAGAGAAAATGGGAAGAACTAAATGGACAAATAGATAAATCTGCAATCATGGTTGCAGATATTAACACCCCCTCTCAAAAATGTCAGTAACAGTGTAGAAGATTGAACAACATTATGACCCATCTGACTTCCTCAAAACTAGAAAATAGAAAAATTCAACCTATGTTGAAGAAATCATAAACATAAGAGCAAATATCAGCACAGTAGAAAAAAAGAAACTTGACTCCTCACACCTTAAACAAATTAATTTGAGATAGAACATAGACCTGAATGTAAAACTTAAAACCATAAAGTTCCTCTAAGAAATCAGAAGAAAAAAATCTTTACAACCTTAATGTAAGCAAAGATATCTTTGAAATGACACAAAAGCACAAACTACAAAATAACCTATGAATTGGATATTATCAATATTAAACATTTCTGCTAATGAAAAGACACTGTTATGAAAATAAAATGAAAAACCACCAAGGATAAGAAAATACTAAAGTTTATATAGACATATATAACGTATATCTGACATTGGCCTTACCTCCAGAATACTTAAACGGTTCCTACATTTTAATAATAAAATAACCCAATAAAGAAAAAACAAAAGACTTGAAAGACACTTCACAAAATAAGACATAAGAAAAATGTAGGAATGTAAAAATGGGACAACTAGTTGGAAAACTATTTAGTTTCTTATAAAGTTAAACATTCTCCTACTTTATGCCTAGCAATTTCACTTCTAGAGCTAGCTATGTACCTAAGAGCAATGGAAACGCGCCCACACACAAACAGACTTTGGAAGATTGTTATTAGCGGTTGTGTATACAATAGCTATATGCCCAAAATAACCGAATTGTTTACCAAAAGGTGAAGGGAAAAACAAATTATGGTATAATCACATACTAGAGAACCTCTCAGCAAAATGATAAACTACTCATGTGGATGGATCTCAGAATCGTTTTGTCGACTGAAAAATGTCAGACACAAGAGAGCATGATTTCATTTATACAAATTACAAAACAGGGAAATAATCTACAATGATACAAATCTTAAGAATAGCTGGGGAGATTGATTTGTAAAGAGGCAGAAGACGAATTTCTGGGCTGATGGAAATGCTGTATACTTTTACCGGGGCGATAATTACACAGATTTATACATGTATCAAGGCATCCAATTGCATATTTATAATCTGTCTGTTTTATTTTATGTAAAGTATGTCTCATTAAGGAAAGAATATTGGAAAGTTTGTCCTAAAATGATTGTTATTGTAGCTAATGTGAAGTTCAATAATTGTTCCTAACTTTATATTTTGACAATTTTTAAATTGACAGAGAAGTTGAAATAGTAGTTGTATTCGTTTCCTATTGCAGCTTTCACAAATAACATAGACTTAGTGGCTTAACAAATTTATTGTCTTACAGCCTGGAGGACAGACGTCGAAATGTGTCAACAGAGCTGTGTCCCTTCGAGGAACTGTAGTAGACGATCCATTTCCTTGACTTCTTTAAGTTTTTAGAGGCCACCTTCGTTTATGGCACCGTGGCCCCTTCTCTGTCTTCAGAGACAGCAACTTTGTGTCTCTGACCCTGACTCTTGCTCCTGTTGTCACCTCTCCTCTGACTCTTTTGCCTCCGCCTTTCCTTTGTAAGGATGCTTGTGATTGCCTTGGACTCGCCGGGATAACCAATGGTAATTTCCCCACCTCAAGATTCTTAACTTAATCACATATGCAAAGTCTCTTTTCCATGTATTCTCAGGTTCTGGGGATCAGGATGTGGACATCTTTAGGGTCCCTTATTCTGTCTACTAGTGTGTACCAAACACATATAGCACCGCAGATACATTGATTGTAGCTCTCTCTCTCTCTCTCTCTCTCTCTCTCTCTCTCTCTCTCTCTTTCTCTCTTTTGCTCACTTGCTCGCTCTTGCTCTCGCTCTCTCACTCTCGTTGCGACTTCAGTGGTAAGGAAGAAATAATAGACAGGGCATAGAAGTATGAATGAGTCAAGATATGTAGATAAATCTGGATTTCCTGTTATCATTTATGAAGGCCTTTATAACATTTTTCCAGGGGTGTGGAGCATAATTCTTATTTAAATTTTTGTTATTTTTTAAAATGCTACTAATTTTGGAAAATGGGGCCATGATGTCATAAAAATCAAACTAACGACAATGGATTTCCAACTCAGAGCGATATATAAATTTATATATTGATTCATCTTTTTAATTTCATTCAGCACATTAAGTAAGCACTATCGTGTACACTTTATAGTGGTGTCTATGCAAATAATCAGTTACGGGGGATTGAGATGGGCTAATATGTATCAAGTTTTATTGAATGCCTACCACTACATGCACTGAGCTGGGCCCTGGAGATAAAGCAGTGGGTGATGCCGGCATGTTCCCTGTGTTCATAAAGCCACAGACCATACATAGTCTTCCAAAGGGATGTACAATGGCAGAAACTCCAGAGGAGCATTTAAGAAAACTTTTATCCGTTTTTGCAAAAAGGGGTCTTTCCCTAGAGACCTCCTAGAGAGAGACGGAGATCCTGGTTATCAGCCCATGAAAAATGATAACATTAAATACGTCTTACTGTGCGTTAGTCTAATAACCATTTTAGAAACATGTTATGACATGATGAATTTGGTGCTTGAAATCTTTCGGTGGTAAATGAGCAGGATTAGAAAGAAGTCTAGAGCAAATATCTTGGAAAACAGCTGAAAACGAACAGTGTTTATAACAGAGTAATCTCCTGGGATGACAGATGGGTGCTTAGTTTCCTGGGACATTCAGAGAGTCATATTAGAAAGCACAGAAAAAAAAAAAACATGGTACAGACTCACTCATCATTTACTGCAAATAGACTGAATTCACTATTGTATCTGGTTCTAATTTTTATTCTAATTATCAGTTAATTCCAGCTTTATGTGTGTGTGTATATGTATATATATAATAAATATATATGTGTATCTATAGATATATTTATAGAAATATATATTTATATATGTAAATATATGTGTGTATATATGATATATATATATATATCATATATACATACACACACATAAATATATACCTTTCCCAGTGCCCTGAACTGTTTTTTAAAAATGTATGGGTTCTTATAATTGTTACCTTGTGATTTTCAGAAGAACAGAGAATGTATTTAGAGGGAAGTTGTGTTCAATGACTGATAGGAATCAGAATCTGACTTGACTGGTAATAATTTTGTTTAATGTGTGTGTGTCTGTGTATCACACACACTGAAACTAAAATGATTCATGCTGTTTAGAGAGGATAAATTGTAAACATAGCTGAGAAAAACTTATAAATGCTTCTATAAGCTGTACAGTGTGAGAAAACTGTATTTAAAAAGAGAGATTTATAATCAGATGTGCCATCAAAGACATTATATTAGTTAGGGTAGACAATCCAAATCAATCACAAAATCTCAGTGATCGAACATCATCAAGTTCGTTTCTCTGTCATGCCAAGTGCACTGAGGACATCAGTCCTCCAAGAGATGACTTTGAAATCCAGACTATGAGTGGCACCTCCATCTCAGAACAGATTCCTTTAAGCCTGGGAAACAGGAGAAAAGAGAGTTTCTTGCACTGAAAACGAAATGTTTGGGCCCAGAGGAGCACATATTATAGTTCTACTCACAAAGTATTAGCAGGACTTGGTCAGAACTAGTCACATGGTATCAGTGAGTGTTTGGCCAGAAAGAAGAATTGTTCTTTCTGGAAGAAAGGAGCTCTGAAAGCCCAAACCATGATATGTCTTCCCCTGAGTGAATGTAAATTCCATGAGGGCAGGGATGTTTGCCTGTTTAGTTCTCTGCTGCTGTAGCCTAAGAACTTTGAATAGTTTGTGGCACATGACAGATGCTCAATGTTTGTTGAATGAACATAGAAAGAAAAAAAAAATCACTGAGATGTTACTTTCTCCAGAGGGGGCTTTGGGTATGGCAAACAGTTGGATTTTCTTGGAGTGTGCCTCAGTACACCGTTCAATAGTCACACTGAATAATGAGAAAGCTGGATTGAGATTGCAGGCTCTGATAAATTATTGTGATGGCCTGTAGACTAGGCTGCTTTCAGGTGTAAGTGACAGAGTAGCCAAGTAATAGAGGCTTAAACAACTAATATTTGATAATCTCTTACCTAATAAAAATTTTGCAGAACAGTACTCCTGGATTGCTTTATTGGCTTAATAATCATCAAAGACCAAAGTTGTCCCTGTGTTTCTACTCCATCATCCTCAGTGTGCTGGTTAGGATCACATAATAGTGGTCATCACATCTTTGTCCAACAATGATAAAGAAAAACAATGAGGTGGTCCAGAAAGTTGTCCTCATACATCTCGCTGTTATTATCAGAGTGGAAATGATTTTTCAGACTCCCCCCTGAACCATTGTTCTATATCTCAGTGAGTACACCTATATCACTTGCCCTCACCTACGTGTGAGGTTGGGGTGTGGGCTGGAGGTGAAAATTTGGAGTCACCAGCATACAGATGACATTTAAAGTCATGAGATTGGACAAAATTACCAGTGAACTGGATGTTGATAGAAAATGGAAATCATCGAAGTTCTTCAAGTTTAAGCATTTGGGGAGATATCGCATGGTGGTTTTGATTTGCATTTCCCTAATAGCTAGTGAAATTGAACATTTTTAAATATATCTGTTGGCTGTTTGTATGTCTTCTTGGGAGAAGTTTCTGTTCGTGTTCTCTGCCCATTTTTAAATTGGATTGTTTGTCTTTTTGTTGTTGAGTTATATGAGTTACTTATATATTTTGGATATTAGTTCCTTATTGGAGGTGTTGTTTGCAAATATCTTCTCGCTTTTAGTTGGTTGCCTCTTTATTTTGTTGATAGTTTCTTTTGCTGTGCAGAAGCTTTTAAGTTTGATTCATTTATTTTAGCTTTTACTTCTCTTGCCTTCGAGGTCAAATTCATAAAATCCTCTTTGAAATTAAGGTCCATAAGTTTAGTACCAATGTTTTTTTTTTTCCAAACCCTTGTGTCGAGGGCTGACTTTCAATAGATCGCAGCGAGGGAGCTGCTCTGCTACGTACAAAACCCCGACCCAGAAGCAGGTCGCCAATGTTTTCTTATATGCAGTTTATTGTTTCAGGACTTATGTTTAGGTCTTTGATTTATTTTGTATTAATTTTGGTACATGGTGACAGATAGCAGTCTAATTTCATTCTTTTGCCTGTGGCTTTCCAATTTTCCCAGCATCACTTATTGAAGAGGCTTTCTTTTCTCCATTGGGCTTCTTTGTCGAAAATTATCTGTCCATATTTGTGTGGGTTTAGTTCTGGGTTTTCAATTCTATTCCATTAGTCTGTGTGTGTTGTTTTTCTGCCAATACCATGATGCTTTGCCTATTGTTGCTTTGTAGTACAAGCTGAAGTCAGGGAGTGTGATACCTCCAGCATTATTCTTTTTTCTTAGGATTACTTTGGCTATTTGTGGTCTTTTTGGTTCCATACAAATCTGATGATTTTTTTGGTTTTATTTCTTTAAAAAATGCCAATGGGATTTTGATGGGGATTGCATTGAATCTGTATATTGCTTTGGGTAATATGGTCATTTTAACTGTGTTGATTCTTCCAATCCATGAACACAGAATGTCTTTCCCTTTCTTTGTGTCTCCTTAAATGTCTTTTAAAAATGTCTTATAGTTTTCAGTATATAGGTTCTTCACATCCTTGGTTAAGTTTATTCCTAGGTATTTTATTCTTTTTGTTGCAATTGCAAAGGGAATTGTTTTGTTTTTTTTAAATTTCTTTTTCTGAAATTTCATTGTTAGTATATAGAAATGCAGTGGACTTTTGTATGTTGATTTTCTAGCTGGCAACTTTACTGTATTCATTTATTATTTCTAATAGCTTTTTGGTAGAGTCTTTAGGGTTTTCTATAGAAAGAATCATGTCATCTGCAAAAAGTGACAATGGAATACCACTCTGCCATAAGAAAAGATGAAACACTGCTATTTACGACAGACAACATAGATGGATCTTCAGATTATTATGCTAAGTGAAATAAATCAGACAGAAAAAGCCGAGAACCATATGACTTCACTCATATATGGGATATAAAACTGAAGGCTACAAAGGAACAAGACAAACAAATAAAGAACAAAAACTCAGATACAGGGTGGCCAGTTAGCTCAGGTGATTAGAGTGCAGGCTCATAACACCAAGGTTGCCGGTTTGCTTCCCACATGGACCAAGGAGCTGTGCCCCCCTCAACTAGATTGAAAACAAATACTTGACTTGGAGCTGATGGGCCCTGGAAAAACGCCCTCCATAACTAGATTGAAACAACTACTTAACTTGGAGCTGATGGGCCCTGGAAAAACACCGTTCCCCAATAACATTTCTAAAATAAAAAAACAACAACATTGTTACAAACAAACTAACAAAACTCAAATACAGACAATTTAGTGGTTACCAGAGGTTAAGGGGAGAGGGAGAATGGTAGAAGAGGGTAAAGGGGGTCAAATATATGGTGATGGAAGGAGAACTGACTCTGAGTGGTGAACACGTAATGCAATACTATATAGATGATGTATTATAGAATTGTACACTTGAAACCTATGTAGTTTTGTTGACCACTGTCACCCCAATAGGTTTAAAAAAAAAAAGAATTTGGGGAAATGACGTGCCACTTAGCGTGGTAACTTAGGGCAAGTTGCTTAACCTTTCTGAGCTTTCATCCTTTTGACTTCAAAATGAGGATACTATTCAAATTGCCAATTAATTCACAACTCCTAAAATTAGGTATGTTTGTCTTTCAATGTAATATCAAGGTCACAAGGATTAAATAAAACAATGCATGTACTATACATTGTGAGCACTCATGTATGTTAATTCCCTTTACACCAAATAGTTTATCTATATAAATGGGAGATACCAAGGATAATTTTTTTGTATTGCTTAATACTCTATGGCAGCGGTTCTCAACCTGTGGGTCGCGACCCCTTTGGGGGGGGATCGAACGACCCTTTCACAGGGGTCACCTAAGACCATTGGAAAACAAAAAGATATTTACATTACGATTCATCACAGTAGCAAAATTACAGTTATAGAGTAGCCACGCAAATAATTTTATGGTTGGGGGTCACCACAACATGAGGAACTGTATTAAGTGGTCGCGGCATGAGGAAGGTTGAGAACCGCTGCTCTATGGCTTCCTGCTACCCTTGGAGTAAAGCCCACTTCCCCACCACCACCGTGGTGCTCAGTGGTTCCCTGCCTGTCTGTACAACCTCAGCTCATCTCCCTCTTCCCCTGGATCTCTATTGACCAAGACAGCTTTAATATTCCGGTCAGCTTGACCCAGCTTTAGACGGGCTTCTTCCTGACCCTGTGGCCTGACCTCCCTTTTCTTAGAGCATTTTCATTAGAAAACTTATAAAGCCTTTCTCTGATCCTTTTGAGATGTAAATCCTTTTAAAATTCGCCTGCCAGTTTTACAACCTGGAATGTCTTTCTCAAGGCCCTTGGCGCCATCCCTTTGAAATGTAATCAAGGAGGACAGCACCCTATCTCTGTTTCTATGGCAGGGCGGGAGCCTGACTTCACTGAGCCCTGTCTCCGAATTCTAAAACAACTTCCTGTCATGAAAAGAGGAGAAAATTTACTTTTACTCTGGGTAAGGCCAATTAGAAAATACAGTTGACCTATAACTCCCCCACCCCAGCTTTTAAAAATTCTGCTCTTTGTTTCAGGGGTGTTGAGTTCAAACTCCTCTGTTGCCATGGCTTTGAATCATGTCTTTCTTACCTCTTTTACTTTGTTTTGTGCGGTTTTTGCTGTGACATTACCCTTCTGCCGTTCTGGCCTCTCATCCGGGAACACACCCAACTTGTTCCCACCTCAAGGTGTTCACACATTCTGTTCCCTTTACCAGGAATTACCTTTCTCTGCAGTCACCCATGGGCATCATCTTCTAGTCAGTAAGACGCCAGCTCACATGTCTCTTCCGTAGAGGCCTTGCATGCTTACTCTCTCTCCTGCTTCCATCCCCACTCGAGTCACTCTCAGTCCTATCACCCTGATTCATCTCCATAGTATTTATCGGTTACTTGCATATTTTGCTCATCCCCAGCATGTGAGATGCATGCAGGATACACCTTGCCTGTCTTGTTATTGGCTCCATCCCCAGTGCCTAGAATAGTACCTGATATTTACTAGGAGATCAATAAATTTTCATTGAAGTCCAATACATGTTGTAGTCTCTGGGCCTTCCTTATGTATTTATTAAAAAATTAGTTACATGTAACTTTTATTTCTCTTTGTACTGCCTTTCTCTCCTAGTAAGTAATTTGACAATATTTTTGTCCCAGGCCCATCCCTCGCCTTCGAACTTTGTAGAAGCAAAGTGTTGACAAAAAATAGCCAGCTTAAGAGAAAACGTTTAAGAGTTTTTAAGCGTTTATTTGTGCCAAACTGTTGACAATTGCCAGGAAGCAAAATCTCAAAGGATTGAGAAAATGCTCCGCAAAACGGCGGTTTACAGTTTATTTTATACATAAAATCAAAGGAGGAAGGTTACATGAAATCCATGGTGATAGATTAAAGGGGTGGGAGACAGCAAAATGGAAAAATCTCTGGGATTGGATCAAAGTACATTGGGAGACAGGTCTCCTTCCACACAGGTGGGTGCAGGATAGCTAACAGTTCGCTCTTTATAGCACATAGAGATGTTAATCAGGAGATAAGCATAAAAATGAGGAATTTTGCAGTTTTCAGCTCTGGTCTGGAAAAAGGATTAAAGATGTTATTTTAGGTACAGAAAGACAACAGGCCCACTGAAAAGGCACAGATTAACTTAATGAGGAAGCTGAAGATGTGACTTCCCACCATGGCCCACTTAGTTAAAAATTTTTATGTTCACACCATCCTCTGTGGTTATTTTCAGTCTCCTGAGCTTTTCAGGTTTAACATGTGGCCCCGTTTCTGTCCACAAAAGGAAGTACATTAAGGGCCAAGCTTCAGCACACTGGTGTTGATTTGGCAGTTTGTGACCACAGCAATTATTCCCAATGTAGACGTGAGAATTGTATTGCCAAGTGGCTGATGTGTGAGCAAGTGACTCCAAGCTGAAGTTTTCTTGCTGGGGCGCTTGGGTCCAACCATTAAGAAAGTGGTGTGTACAGTCATCTGCACAGTTGTGCTTTGTGCTACAACAGAATGCTGACTGAGATTTGGCCCTGAATACCGGGTATTTCTAGTCACACAAAGTGCAGAAAGCAAGCAATTCCAGGTCCCCAGATACTTTCTCTGGAATAGCTAAATAATTAATCCAGGTTAGAACTGCTTCACAAAGATTTTCTCTTGGTATTTGACTTTCTAGAAGAAAAAAAAATTGTTTGTATACATGGAGTTAAGGAAATGCCCAAGATAAGACAGACTAGAAACATAACTATCATTCAGCTTTGTAATTATTAGATAAATGAATGACTCCATGTGATCAATCACTATTGCTATATTTGGAAGCTGAAATCCAAAAGTAACTTCAATTGATTTGTTCAGTCACTGAATTAATTCTCTTCTCCGTTCCCAACTCAAGTGTCCTGTTCACTGTCTCTTTCCATCGAGGCCAAGTAGAGACAAGAACTTATCTAGGAAATGTGATTAATGGTGACTTAGTTCCGAACAAAATCTTACTTCATTATCAGTAGCAGCTGTTGCTCTTAAGGTCTGGAGTTTCTAAATAATTGTTCCAACTCAGTCTATTTGTCCTTCGAAAGCACAAGAGAAGCAATTTGATAAGAAAACTCTTTCCCAGGGGACACAGACATATTAGCTAAGAGAACATCAGTAGAATGTCTTCACCTTTCCCATCACTGGCATCTGATAATCCCAATAACATTCATAAAAATCTGGAGCAGGAAGCGGCAGAAGATAAAGCAATGTTTCGTGCAGAGAAAAGCAGAGAACAGAGCAGTAGCCCCAGCAGGACGGGGAAACTGGAGTCTAGGAAATGTCAAGGAGCAGAGACAAGAAATTCAACATAACAGAGTCAGCTGTATCTTTTAGGGAGGAGATGGAAGGGGAGGAGAAATGTTAAGAGGTGAGTGGCAAGGCAGGTGTTTTTTTAGTTTTATAGAGGGGTGACAGAGGAGGGGAAAATGATTTGGATCACAAAGGTCTAAAGGGTGACACAGATTAAACAGAGGAGGAATGAGGAGTTAGGAATCATAAATAGGACACTTTTTACTTCACGATAAAGGGAAAGAGAGTTCTTTATATAGTCTAAATAAAAGAACTTTGTCAGATATGTGATTTACAAATATTTCCCCCCAGTTTGTAATTTTTATTTTCTTAAGTTCTTTCACAGAACAGAAGGTTTTAATTTTGATGAGGTTCAAATTTTCATTTTTTTTCTTTTATAGATTGTGCTTTTGGTGTCAAGTCTAAGAACTAATTATCTAACCTTACACAGAAGATTCTCTCGTATGCTTGTTTTTTTTTTTTACTTTTTCCTGGAAGTTTCATAGTTTTATGTTTTGCATTGAAGTGATGATCTAGAGGTAACTCAAAATTTTGTATAAGGTGTGATGTTTAGGTCAGAGTTGTTTTTATTTGTTTGGTTTCTGTCTATGGATATCCATTTGCTGCAGCACCGTTTGTTAAACATTCTATCTTTCGTTGAATTGGTTTTGTTAATTTGCAGATTTCCTTTTAGTGTCATTCTTCAAAGGCCACTGCAGGCCATCCAGCCATTTGATGATTTAAACACCCTGGCCTGCTCATGAGGTTCTATTTATAAATAGATCCACTCCTGATTGAACTGAGGGGAAGGTGGGTAACAGACAGGAGAGAGATGGAGGGACAGTCGGCAGCCCCTTTTTCTTCAGTGCATTTGGCAAAGCTTCTTCCATTGCCCAGGGCAGAACTTGACTTATTGAGGCCAATTAGTGTCAGCTCCTCAAACAGCTTTCCCCCTTGGATATTTGTCTCTTTGCTTATAAATATTGGGATGTTTAAAGAGATTTAACCCTGGTCCCTCACTGGATTTTTTTTCTGTCTCAATCTAACAAACACTATTATCAGGTTCATGGTGTTGGGCTAGGGTATTCCAAGTATTTCCCTCTTTGTGTATTCCGAGTATTTGCCTATCTTTTATTTTATATGCTTATGAATGTTGGGACAAGTGGCATAAGCATTGTTTGCCTCTTCACATACTCTCTTTAGTTCTGATCCATGGTGTGTGTGTGTGTGTGTGTGTGTGTGTGTGGTGAAGAGGGAGGTAAGAGGGGAGGTAAGTTAGACTTTTGTGTGTGTATTTTTTAGTAACACATGACAAAATTATAAAATTACGAAGTAGCTAGCAGGGAGAGTCCTGAAATTATAATCTGTAACCATCTCTGAATCTGAAAGAGCTTAGATCACAATAGTGCAAACTATTAGAGTATTTCGAAGCTGGTTTTCTTTTTGGCCACCGTTATAGAAAAAGTCAGTAAGAGGATAGGGACAACTGTGTATACACATGTTAGAGACTTAGTTTAAGAGGTTTTAAGAACTAGCATTTAAAATACCTGTTAAATTCCAATATTAAGGATATTTCCAATGAGGTACTATTTATTCCATACACTGAGGATTTGTTTCTGGTCAGGGTACTCATGTGCTCTTATATACCTTATTAGTTATGGAGAGGGGAAGATTAAATTTTCCTTTGCCTGTTCTTAGACATAGCTCTGTCCCAGGAGCTGGAAGGTGGTTATGATGAGGGTGGCCCAAACAGATGGTTACAGAGTGACTACTTTAGTGTATAACATTAGTGCTGGGAGGATCCATTTTAAAATTCCTGATACTATGTTTTAACCATGGTGCATAGGAAAAAAAAACCCAAAAACAACTATCAATTAACTTCTAGACCCCAGGGTGGTCAATCTTGAAACTCGAATGCTTGAATAAGGAACCCTTAGAAATGAAGGCCTGATTGAGTCTTTGACCTTCTTAAGAGGTGCTGCTTTCTATACACTTTCCACCATTTTCACAATGGCTGTGGCTGCTTTGGACAATTGAGTCAACAACCACCACAATGTCCCCATGCCAGTAAGAGCCCAGGCTTTTTTAGTTTTAAGAAATATGTATCATTCAATTCTCCTTAGGTATTAAAATCTGTCTGTAAGAAGCCATCCCTTCATTAAGAACAGAAGTCGTGTTGGCCCCAGCGGCCATTAACGGAATGTGGACGCTATAAAGTAATCTACTCACAAATCCTCTAAACCCAATCATTAATCTCTTTTGCTAACGGCAAAATAAAGTAGTGTCTTTAAGATATTAAAGCAGTTTTTGCACATGCACAATTAACTGATTAAGCAGCAACCCAATGTGCAATTATCTAATTATGAGGAAGGGGGGGAATTAAGATTAGATACGGCTTTTCTCTAGAAAAATTAATTAAATTGTTACATCAAGGAAACATGAATGATATTTAAATCAAAGAAGCAGATGAGTTAGGAAATGTTTTCCACAAAATAGGGACAGAAAAGGGAAAGAAATGGGTTGATATAATTAGTATTGGTGAAGAAAGAGAGAGAGAGAGAGAGAGAGAGAGAGGGAGAGAGAGAGAGAGAGAGAGAGAGAGAGAGAGAGAGAGAGAGAGAAAGGAAGAAAAGAGGAAGGGAAAGGAGACAAGAAAGAGGATGGGAGAAACTTATTTGAATATACCAAGGAGTATAATTGGAACACTCAGTAAGATATATGTATTTCCCAAAGCATTCTGGGCAGTATAATAATATATTAGACCAATAAACCACCTCCTGGATGAAATCCTAGAGAGGATGCTATGGAGCACAGTTGTTTTAACACAGATCATGAAGGATAGTAATTGATCCTGCATGCTGCTCTTTGTGATCTTTTGAGTTGTAAACAAAATAAGGAAGAGTTCTGAAAGAGCTGCATGGGTCCAGAGGGAGTAGCTCATGATGGCTTGAAGCTCATTTTATGGGGAGATGATGAATCATGTAGGTGGGGATTGTCTTCTAAAAATAGTTAGACTCCTTTCTTTCTCTTCTCTCTATGCATTCACTCAAGCAACATGTATTAAACACCTACTGTATATCAAACACCATGCTGTGCACTGGTGATTGATCCAGTGGCCAAGAAGATTAGCATTTTCTCTGCCCTAATGAGGTCCCACCTTTCTCCTTAGTTGAATGACTTCTTTTCTCCCTCTACTAATTTCTAATGGGACTCGGGTGACAGGTTTCAAAAACTGTTTGGATACCGTAGGAAAATGTAAATGAAAGCATTTGATGCCTTACCTTGTGGACTTTGTCCAAACCTCTTTTTTGACGGTCACCTGTGATTTTTAGCAACTGAAAAGATTCCCAGATACCTGCAATTATATTCATGTATAATCTTAGAAAGTTCTCTGACTGTTTTGTTCGTTTATTTTGTATTTCCCTTCTAGCTAAAAAGCTATCTCTTTTCCCTCTCAGTACACCTGAGACTTGTCATGGATTATCTAAGAAGACATGTGCTTTCAGAGACATTCCAAATGATTTCAGGCTCCATTCAAGAGCATTGACTAGCAACCAAGACTTTCCCAGAAAATTACAGGTCAATAATTCTGAACCCCTTTGACTTGTGGGAAAACCAAGGCAGCAGTACCCTGAGACAGAGTCTTCCAGGAAGGTGGGGGTCAAGAAAAGGAATGTCTTCACTGATCCCAGATATTGGTTGAAAAGTCACTAATCCAGTTTGCAGATTTGGAAACTAAGGGGAGGATACAAATTGCATCTACTTGCTGTTGGATTGTCGGAAAAGTCATGATGCATTTTTGCAACGAAAAACAGAAAAAAATACATCATGACTTTTCTGACAACCCAATATTTGATACCAGAGAAAATGTGCTAATAAAGTTCCCAGGGCAAAAAGGAGGAGCTATTGATAACCTCTAGATTATTGATGAAACTCTACTCCTAATTTGGGTGGGTCACCTCATATAATATTAGTAGATCTCAAATATCAGAGTTCCTAGATCTCTCATTGGGTGAAATAGAAAAAAATCTGAAGAATTAAATTAAGTGTCATTTAATCTATCTAAAATCATTGCTCTCCTTCTTGGGTTTCATATTTAATATTAAGAACTAAATCAGATCATAGGAAGGATGATCAGTTTAGGGAAGGTCCTTTTCTGTGAAGATTGCTGGGCTGAGCATTGCAAGGGGAGTATTGCTTTATTGACCCCGGTTACCAATGAGTCCATATTCTTTGAACACATCTTGGAATTAAGACTTTTTTAAAGCCTCCTCTCTTACCCTTCACAATATAAGCTTCTATTTAATTGGTTGATTGGATTTCCTTTTGATACTGACTCAAGTTATGGTTCTTTGGTGACAAGTAGAAAAGCCACGTCAATTTACATGATTGTTACTGTTGCTATGATTTTTATGTTGTGATATCTACACATGCTTGTGAATTTAAATATCATTTTACTAGATTTAGTTCTGGCCGAACATGTGAGTTAAATGCGGATGAAGTAGTAATACCTGCCTCTGTATTTTTAAAGTCTTTGATGTTAAACCTAATCTCTTATCCCCAATCCTTGTCCCCCACGGATAAGGGGTGTCAACATGTATTAGAGTGGGAATAGTTCCAGGGGCTTCCACTAAGTCCTTCTTAACGTAATAGCTCTTACTCAGTGGGTCAAGGAACAGAACATTTTTTCCACTGTATGTTCTAAGATTACAGAAAGAAACAACATGGGTCAGTTTCCCACTGGCCCCATTATGAGATGGTCTTGAGTCAGGAATTCATTTATCAGCTGACTTCCGTTGGCATTGGTAACTCACAGTAGTATTTTGGGTCTCAGGGGATCCATTTCAGTACAGACTCAGTATCTAACAGCTCTCAGAAAGTCTGGTAAATGTTCACAGATTCCTTCAAGGAAGGTGTGGATGAATATTGATAGTCTATGTCGATGGCCACTTGTTGAGACGGTCCCCATGATCAAGAGAATCTGAACACTGGAAGAGGCTGTGATCAGCCCCAAAGATTTGAATTCGGTTTCTCACCACACCACCAATACCTAGAATTTTCTTAAATATATCAAGCTGAACTTAGAAAGTTTCCTATGTATTTAATTCCTAGTGATCCAATAGTCCATTAACCATTGCCATTGTATCTCAGTACATCAAAACACTCTAATTACCACTCTATTCCCCCTGTGGCTTATAATAGTAATTATTCCTCCTACCCCCTACTCCAGGATCCCCTTATTTCCACTGAGGTCAAGAAAGCAACTTTTGGATCGGCTGAGTGGCTCAGCTGGTTAAGAGCTCGCTTGGGAGTGCCAGCTCTGAGCAGCAGGGCTGCGGTTCGGATCCTACATTTAGGGCCAATGATGCTCACCCTCTACAGCTAAGATGATGAACAACAGCTCGACCTGGAGCTGGGCTGCTGTGAGTTGCCGGCGATGGCATAGGCTGCAGTGGGGCTGCAGTGGGCTGCTGAGAGTCGCTGTGAGCGGCCAACCAATGACCGGCGACCAATTGCCTCACCCAGAAAGAGCACAATGATCATACCAACATGGGCCAGTGAAGTGACGTCCTCCCAACTAGATTGAAGAACAAAAACAGCAGTTTGTCTGCTTGTCTATTCCCCTCCCCTCAACCCCCCAATAAAATCTAAAAAAAAATAGCAAGCAACTTTCTTTGCAATACCTAGTCAGTCATCTCTAGCATAGAAGGACAGCCAACATACTCTTTTCAAAGGATATTAGTGCCCCTTGTGGATGTATTTTTAAGATTTTGATGAAAAGTGTGTCCTCTGGGTTTTCCTGGCATTGTGTTAGTTTTGGCATGGCTGAACAGGCTATCTCCCTAAGCCTTCCAATTTCTTTAATAAATCCATACATTATATTATATTACATTATATTATACTATATTATATTATATTATATTATATTATATTATATTATATTATATTATATTATATTATTATATTTGTGTGTATCATACAGAGGGTGCCAAAAAATGTATACACATTTCATGAAAGGAAAAAACTGTATTAAAATGGTAATACTCAATGTATACTGATATACCAGTAACAAAAGATGAATACAAGTCACGTTTGACTTCTGCAATTACAAGAGGTGCTCAAAGTGGTTACCATCACCATAATTTTAATACAGTTTTTCCCTTTCTTAAAATGTATATACATAAATAAAATATGCATGCCAGGGAAGTTCTGGCATCTCAGCTTTATTAGCCTTACCCCATTCCTTAACCCACATTTAATTAACCAACCAAGCTGACTATTAATTCTGTTCTCAGTGAGGTGAGTGTACTTATATCGATAAATTTAGCCCGAATGCAGTTTTATACTTTGTCATCTTTGGTCTAACACCATTAGTGTCCACTCCCACGCGTGCTTCCTCAGCTCATCCCTCTTGATGTAAATCACCAGTGCCCGGCAGCTCTTTTGGCATAGATGCTGTTTCTTCCCAGGCTTTGAATTCTCTGCCTTGGATGTGCTCGGATTTTTACCTTTTATCGTTCCTGTACTCGGTATACCTGCTTCTGTTAGGGAGATTTACGGACGCACAGTTCTCAGCATCATCTGTGTTCTGCCCAAGTGTAGCTTTCTCGTGTATCCAGGTCTCACTCCTTCTCCATCAGAGCCACTATGTAACAGTTTCTGCTGAGGGGAGCACTTAATTGGTATCCCGACTCAGCATTACTTACAATCAGGCCTTGGGTTCCATCACAGACATAGTAGCCAGTGACTACAGCAGAAAAAGCACCACTGCAAAGTTATCATCAAGGCTTTCTGATTTTCAACTTGAGTTATGAGCTAGACAGTGAAAGATGCCAATTTATCCTTTTTCTGAGGGTCTGTCAGCTCTCCAGGGCTGTCAGCAACAACTAACAACCCCCCAAAAAACATTCTATTCAATATTGTCACCATAGAAACTAAGTGCCATAGCCACTTCATCTTTTAGTCCCTTGCCTTCCATTTGTACTTCATGCCAGGCCATCTCCGGAGATAACTCAAGTAATTATAATGCCACCGCATCACATGAAATACTGGTGTTTTGCTTACCTCCTACAAGGAACGTATGTATGCCTACCTCAAATCTATGAGCAGCCTATCTCAAATTTCCATCAGAGGGCTTGTTTCCTCAGGCCCTTCCTACTGTATCAGCTGTGGTTTTAGTCTCGGTAGGGAACAAATGAGACATTCATATAGGCCAAAGAAATGTTAATAAAGTGCCTATTTACAAAGTGTGATCGATCACGAGAGAAGGTCACAAGGGATGGAGAAGCCACCCTAACGATTGCTAACAGAGTTATTTGTTACCAACTTTAGGCCTGAAGGGGCAAGGAGGAGGGGTTGTTAGCAGAATCCAGAAAGTAGTTGGGGTTATAGGAGAGGACCATGTCACGGGAACTTTGCCTTGGGTAGAGAAGAGCAAGCAAGCATTGAGACCTACTAGGAAGGGGTCCAGAGGGATGAAGACCCTTACCTCACTTTCCCCCACCCTCTGTTCATCTGTGCTTTTCATTGGCTACAGCCAATTGGAAGTTAGATACAAGGCAGCCTATTGATCTGCTTTACAGAGGTCATCTCCCAGGGTGACAGCAAGATGGGCATGGAGAGTGATTGTGAGGGAGCAGTAGGAAACACCCAGCACAAAGAGGTACTCTTATGCTCCCATTTTACAGATAAGAAAACAGGTTTCGAGAGCAGGAGCGACTTGCGCAAAGGCAGTCAGCTCGCTAACCCGGATTTTAACCAAAATGGACCAGCAATCTAGTTACTCTCAATTGCCTTGGAAACTGCTTCAAAGAGCAGTTGTTTGACATTTTATTCTATGAAGAACTTTCTTCCTTAATAGTCTGTTTCGTTTATCATTAAAAATGCTTCTGAGATGGAATTGTTATTATTTCATTTTACAGAGGTACAAGCTGGGGCCTGGAGAGTTTAAGCTGTGTTCCTAAGTCTCATGCTCGTGTAGGTAGAAGACAGCATCTAGACTCCAAGTCTGCTGGGCTCCTGATAACATACACAAGGCACCATGTCAGACTTTTAGGGTTTGCTCCTTTTTGGGGGGGGAGGGGGGAGCTATTTCCTTTTATCTTTAATATGGATTATTCATAGATCTAGCCATAAACTTTTTGTTTGTTTGTTTGTTTTCCAAGGGCAAACATTTGACAAAACTGTAAAACGGGCAACACATCTCTTCCCAACATTCCTTTGCACACTCATGGCACTTTGGTGTCCATCCTATCCTATGAGGTTTGCCATCTCTAGGCAGTTAGGAGGGGTCAGTCCCTGCTCGCAGCACAGGATGTAAAAGCAGGGAATTGGCCGGTGGCTTTGTTGGGACAAATGTTTCAGCATCAACTCTGGGGTATTAGATTGACTGGACTATAAATAACACTGATTAAAAAAACACAACAAAATTATTTTTTCCAGCAGCTTAGGACTTAGCATTTTATCAGCAGGAAAAAAAATAATTAGTGAAAAAATGGGACAAATGTTGCTGGAATATTCACCTAACCTACTTATAGAATTGCTAAAAGAATGCTATTCTCTAACACTATTTTAGTGGTGACTTCTCTCCTGGGAATTGTGATATCAGAATAGTTTTGCCCTGTTATGATATTCTGGCAATCTTATGTAAAAGTAGTCAGAAAACGATTTGCCTTTTTTTTGAGGCAGCTGTAAGTTTGCATCATGAGAAGATTTCACGCAGGTCTATTTCCTATTGATTTTAAGTCAGTACTATCCTTTCTTTGCTGTCACATTATGCAGAGAATGAATTTTCATTCGGAATGTCAGGTAACAAACTCTACCTCAGTAACTGAGCAAATTCTGCACTTTGCTTTGCTTTTCTACTAATTTCTGTGCCCTGGATGTGATGTTCAAATAGGGATAAAAAGGAAGTTCTGAAAACTGTTTTAACTAGAGGATTACAGGTAACTTCACAGGTTACCCTTTTCAACTACAGGATTTCATAATGCATTTAACATGTTTTTCTTGAGCACCCACTATGTGCTAGCACTGTAACACATGCTAGGGAGAGGCTAGGGTGTCTGGAGCAAAGTGTGTGAAGAGGAAGGTTTCAGGAAGTGTGTTCACATGGGATCTTGGTAGGGAGATCCCAGGGCTATGGCATTTTTGTCCTCTCAGTGGTTAATTTTCCAGTAAAATAGATTTGGGTGAAACGAGAAAGAGTGGATGCAAAGCTGGTGCAGAGCTTGGAACACAGCTGAGATTGATAGCATGTTTTTTCTCTGTCATTTAAACCATGAAATAA
The DNA here is from genome assembly GCF_001890085.2 of Hipposideros armiger. Lineage (NCBI taxonomy): Eukaryota > Metazoa > Chordata > Mammalia > Chiroptera > Hipposideridae > Hipposideros > Hipposideros armiger. The sequence continues at coordinate 6,712,113 of NW_017731361.1, forward strand.
CATTTCCCTTGACTTCAAGCCATAGCCAAGAGCCAGCCAAAGCCGGTTCCTATGCCACACGCCAATGCCTCAACAGGTGAGGCCTCAGAGACATGGTGACCTTCCCCCGGCTAGACTTCTCAAAGCATCCATTTTCTCATTTGCAAAATGAGAGCAATCGCTTCTTCTCCGTGAGAATATAATGAGTATTCTATGAAGCAATTTATTTAAAATGCTCATCTCAGAGCCTTGCACATATTAAGGGCTTAATAAATATTTGCTATTGAAATGATTATGTAATGGTGCTAAAGGGTTTTTTGTTGTTTTTTAAAGCATGGCTTAGTGCTGTTTGGAAAATGACATATATGGTCATTTGACATAAAGATATATGGGGTCATTTTCTGAGAAAAGATAATCAGTTGTAGTGATGATGGTAATTTAAACAAAGAATTTCCCTTTTGAGTAATATCCTTTATCTTATTCTTCCAATGTGTCTTTTCTTTAATTCCCCAAACAATAAATTATACTACATTAGCTAATGAAGTGAATAATGCTACTGATGGGCTTGACATTTTCTGACCAGTTGAAAAAATTAACCCTGCTGACTGTCAACAGCCAGGAAATTGGTGACCTTTTAGCCATTAACATCATTATGAAGCATAGAAAAGGTAAAAAGAAGATGATTTATGCCTTGAACACGTATTGTTGAGTCATTCATGCCCATCAGCACAAGACGGGCTTCTAGGAAGGCAGTTTTCTCAGTTGCTGT
>NW_017731361.1:6713745-6714688 GCF_001890085.2 Hipposideros armiger
TTTTTTCTATGTTTTTCATTGCAAAAAGGCGTCGTGACTTTTCCGACAACCCAGTATTATGGTTAGCCCCATTTTGCAGATGAGGAAACTAAGGCTTAGAAGAAACCCCCTGAGATGTAAGTTTCCTATATCCTGCCTTTGATGATCATAGTGTGAAATTGTGAGTATGGACTCCAAACTAGATTGATCACTACTTAACATCATATAGTCAGGGCACTATATGGTCTAAATTGCAGCCGTAGAGCAAACGCTTACCTTCAGCCTTGAACTTGTCCTCCCTCTCACCTCCAACTACATCATTGTTAACAAATGAGAAACACAGGACACCGTGAACCGGAGTTCCCTCCCAGCTGTCAGCAAGTAGAATGGCTGGCCTACTTCTCTGACCTCCTGTCCTTCCCATCGCTCCTCCGCTCTCCTTGTCGCTAACCGTGCTCCAGCCACACAGGTAGCCTTTCTGTGCCATCTTATGCCAAATTTATTCCCTCCTCAAGGACATTGCACCTTCTGCTTTCTCCTGGCACATTTTCCCCTGGATTTCACCTTACTGTATCTCTCTCTTGCATCCCAGTCTTAGAATAGGAGAGGTATGACTTCTGTGGAGACATCTTTCCTGATAGCCCTCTCCTGCAGTCTTCAACTCTGTTCACTCCCTACCACGTTGCATTTTCTAGATAGCATTCTTCACGTTTATTTGTGTATTCGTGAATGGTCTGTATCCTTACTGGAATGTGCAGTCAGTAAGGTCAGGACTCACCTGTCATGTTCAATGCTGAATCCCCAGGTAGTGCACATAATAGGCACTCAACGAACCTGTTGAATGAGCCGATGACTATTACAGTGGGGAAAACATCATGGCAGCAGTTACTTCTAATACCTCCATGTAAAATTCAGTTTACTAGCATATCAATTACATTTATACTCTAGAAGCAGTGCCAAAATG
>NW_017731361.1:6717788-6719343 GCF_001890085.2 Hipposideros armiger
TCATTCCTCATTCTTAATTGCTTTTAGTGGCAAATGTAATATTAGTAACTACCAAAAACATCAAAGGAGTCTTGCTTTCTTGCTTTCTTCACTTGAGATTGCTTAGCTTTACGTTTTCTAAACAACAAATGCACGTTGTGGTAAATAGCCTGATTTAGGATATGCAATGATAGGCAAAGATGCTTATGTTATTTCAGGAAGTGTAAAAGCGTTGCAGCACAGGACAGAGAGTGCGATTTCATGTATGTAAAAATCCATGGGAACATTCTAGAAATATATGCATAAAAATGTTAAAAGTGGTACTACTAGTGGTAGGATTATGGATTATTATCTCTTCTTTCATTTAAAAAAATATCTTTTTTTACATCTTCCACAATGAACATAGTATTATTTTGTACACAAAAAATATTGTGCTTCTAGTCCTGTGGCTTGACTAGTGCAAAGCAGAGGGGGAAAGACTCTTTATATGTGGTTGAGACTTTGTTTTTCAACTAAATTAGAGAGAAAATGACCATCTCATGGGAGTGAAGACAGAAATCATTTCCTTCATGCCTCCACATGTATTTCTAAAAGGATTAGAGATGAGGAAGCTGGGAATTCTGCCCCAAAGTGGCATGGAAGACCTAACATAGATTTTCTCTCACATGGGCCTGCTGAAGCAAGGTAGAGAATGAATGTTCCTTTAATTACTGTTGCTGGTATCCACCAGTGTGCAAAACAGTCTGAGAAATAATAGTCATTGCCAGTGCATGATGTGGGGGCACTGATAGCTCTCACGTGGTTAGTTCAGACACACTGACCCTCTAATAGATATGCTCCTAGAAAGATCTGAGGAAGTCAGATTTCTGTGGATCGAATTGTTAAGGGAGCGTGCCGTGTAAATTAATTCTGTTGAACATCTGTGTGAGAGATAATTAGCCCCTCCTCTTCTGTTCCAATTTCTCTCAATTTACTTTTTACTTCTTTGTGTGCTCATTCAATGAAATAGAATAAAAATATTTATGTATGGCTAAACATTGTATATTAGCATTTTTAATGGTTCCTTTTGTATTATTCCATTGGGTGGATATCTCAAAATGTACTTAACCAATCTCTCACTGCTTAGTGTTTAGTTGTTTCTGATATTTGTTATTATTTATAGCATCTTACATTATTGCAGTTACAGATTTGATACATCCATAGGCTATATGTTTCCAAAAAATGTATGTTTCTGAGACTAGTTGCATAATGCCAAATTGTTTCAAAGAGTTGTTACACAACTTCCACCAGCAGCAGAAGTTTTTGTATTTCTCACTGACTAATTTTGGCTGTTATTGTTATTAAAACACCAATTTGAAAGTGGTCTCTTATATTGGGAGATTTTCCATTTCTTTGCTTATGAGTGTGGTTGAAAATTTTTTCTTCCCTCACAGGGTTATATACCATTTCTGTGCCTTTTGATTCTTGTGTAGGGAATCAGTACAAACGTGGGAAGCAAAATCGTTTGGGTTTGAATTTACCATATTCTATTTATTAGCTGAGTAACCTAGGGCAAGTCACTTAACCTCTCTGTGCC
>NW_017731361.1:6726647-6728067 GCF_001890085.2 Hipposideros armiger
GGATGCTATGAAAGTGAAGAAACTGTGTAGGGGATGAGAGGGATTTGAAATAACTTCTCACATCGTCATTTTGACAATTCCAGTGGGGATGGGAGTGCAGCTAGGAGATGATGACAGGAGACCCTTTATTCTCCTTTCCACCTCATTTGCTATAAATATAATTTTCCACTACTTTGTAACTTCAGAGCTCATCTTATAAGCATTGTGTTATGTTTGAATATGCCCTCCTTAACTTGGAGTCAAATTGCCTGGGTTTTTAATCCCAGCTTCTTCACATTTACTAGCTGTGTATCTTGGAGCACATTATTTAACTTCTGTATGCCTCAATTTACTTATAAGATGGGATTCTAATAATGGCTGACTTATAGGAGTATGGATACAATCAAAACAGGGCATGAAATGAGCTTGGCAAATATATCGCTCATAGTTAATGTTTAATATACTAGCTGCTACTAATGGTATAATATAATTCATTTATGTTATTATTAATTGTCAAACTACAAAGATATAGGTCAGAGTGAACAAAAGACTCTAAAATGAAAAGAATTAGATTGCATGGAGGATTGAGATAATAAGTATATTTGCAAACATATCCAAAAAAAAGCAAATATACATAGATAAAAATGGGAATTATGGCTTGAATTTTTTAGATCAGCCGTGATGGTAATGACTTGTATGATTTCTCTGTGAATTTAATTACTACTGACAATGAATCAAGTCTCCGGTTTTTGTGAAAAATCTATATAATTGTTTCAAATCTATGCTTGATTTAGCCGATATTGACAACTAGTTCTAAACTGCTGAGTACATTAGACAGGATGCTATTGCTTGCAAGTGATAGAAATCAGACGTGACTTGGGTTCATGTAGGTTTGTATAGGAGTGAACTGACATCCGGAATAAGTAGAACTTAATGAACATTTCTTTCTTCTTTCTCTGCTGATCTCTGCACTTTAATTTCTTAATCTCTTCTACTATCAATGGGTGTTCTCCACATAGCAGGGACCATGGCTTCATGTTTTCATCTGTGCAGGGAGAATTTCCCCAAACCTAGCTTGATTTAGAAAAATTCTGGGCAAATATTTTGATTGGCTTTGCTTAGGCCACATTTCCACATCTTGGCCCAATAACTGTGGCGAGGGAAGGAGGAATATATACTATGATCCTCTGTGCTTGGGCCAGTGCCCTCCCTGTGACCTGAAGTTTGAGTGCATTACCAGAAGTAGTGCTGGGGTATGAGGTTGTAGCTCAAGTCTGGAAATTTCGTCAAACATTCCACTCTTCCAATTTGTGTCTACTTCATGGGCACTGGAAAGCAGTTAGTAATCTTTCCTGACATGTATTTTTCATAGTATAGGATGATTGTTAGATTGATCCTAAAGACATTTGAACTATAATGAATCTTTAAAAATTTTACTCTA
>NW_017731361.1:6728587-6730517 GCF_001890085.2 Hipposideros armiger
CTTTAAAAATTTTACTCTAAATTCATTTTTTATTGGCATTATATTGGAATTCACCATTTCTCAACATATATATCCTAGTCCAATTTCCCACAATGTCTTGTTCGTCCCTTGAAATCTGTCCAGGAAATTCTATCAACTTCAAAAGGAATCATAAGTATTTCTACCATTTTAAAAATGGGTGTGTTTTATTGCTAAGAGTAAGACCGTGGGGGGAGTAAAGAAAGTGGCATGTTATTTATCTTTATAATTTCATATACAAGAAATGCACAGAAGTGTTCTTTAAATAGGGCAGGAGTAAAACTTACAGCCCATTCTGTGGCACATAGTCAGATTTCGGTGGATGTATATTCACTCCTCTCTTCTCTACTGTGTCCTCTGAGGAAAGCTAAGGTATTTGTGATCTAGTTAGCAAGCAAAGCTGTATTCACCAGGTGTTTTCCTCTTTTTTTTTTATACTGTACAATTATTACAGGTGGGAAAGGAGGATTCCTAGACACAGAAAACTCAGAAATACATTTTTTTTATTAATGAAGAGTTTTTTCACATTTGCATACCAATTCTCCTAAATCTTCCCACACCTTGAATATTCTCTCTTAATTGGAAAATAGAAAATATCCAATTTATTCAACACTTATTTTCTTAAAGTATAATATTCATAAAAATTCATGAAGGTTATGCATATTATTCAAACATTTAGGGCATGAGGACCTGATGTACACTATAGTTTGTATTTTGATGAAAATTAAATTGTTTGATGATGAGTTTCTATATTCCAACATTACAAGAAACATTTGGCTGATGACGTGCTATCTATCTTGAAACCAGTTATGATTTTATTTTACAACTGGCTTTGCTATCATCTTTTAACTTTAGGATAAAGCATTTAAATTTCAATTAAAAACCGAGAATCTTCTATCTCCAGTGAAATGGTTCATTCAGAGAGAATTCATTAAGTAGCTACTGTAAATGAAATTCTGTACCAATAGAATTAGATTGAATGAGGGTAACTCTGTTATTACCCTAATATCATTATTGTCAGACCAATGGAAGATTTAAACTATTGTAGCAAATGTCTCCACAGAAAATGTAGTTGCACTGCAATTTTTGTCAATATAATTTTAGATTTTATCAATGTTATGGCTAAACTGAGAAATACAAAAAGTCAAAATGACCTCTCTGGAGTGACATGTGCTGTTTTCCTAGAGATTTCAGTCTCAAGCTTTCTGTTCCTAATATTCCCCATAACCTATACCATATATGTCAGTGGAAGAATACTATTTAATGTTAAAGAAAACTTAAAAATAACCCTCTTTTCGTCTTCTTTTTTGAGCTGTGAGGTAGTGTGGCTTGTTGGTTGAAAACAGATGCATTCAAAGATTTGTTTTTGAGCTTGAAATTCAGCGAGGAGGTATATTCTCCTTTTGTTGTGCTCAATAGTACATTTAGGATGTGTATTACATGTTGTGAAAATATTCATAAATTGTTGGGAAAAATTCCCAGACCCTGTTACATAAACATAAAACAAACTACCTTGCTCATTAAAACAACAAAATGCAATGGATCATTCTGCCAGGATAATCAACTGTTGATTATATTTCAATATTAAAGTCATTTCTGGGCTTGGAATGAGTTTCGATTTTTTGTGTGTGCATTCTGTGCATTTTGAACTAACTGTTAACCCAATGCATTCATGTACATTAGGGGAGGAAAAATAATGTTTAAAATAAAATAACATTTATAGGTTATTAATTGGGTGAAAATAACTGGATTGCAAACTCTTTCCATGCAAGGGGAATAAGTATAATAATATGTCCTTATAACCAAGGTTGCAGAGCTAGTATTAAGCTAAATCAGTACCTGTTGGTATAGCATCTGGCTCATGATGGACATTCAGATAAAAGGTGATGAATGAATGAATGAATGAATGAAT
>NW_017731361.1:6731319-6732976 GCF_001890085.2 Hipposideros armiger
AAAATAAATAAGCAGAAATAGATGGGTTTCTTCATTGCAGACTTCTTAGAGCCTCTAATATACTAATACGAAATGTGAATCTCAGAGGAGACATAAAGATATTCTTTACCTACCCAAGCTAACTTGAACATAGAATTTTGTTTGTTTGTTTTAAATGTTTATTTGGTTGTTTTAGAATTCTTTTGATTTGGGATGCATCTACTAATATCTCCAAAAATTAGATTTATGGGGAAAATTAGATTTATTGAGAAACACTGGCCTAGAGAATTAGAGCTAAATTTAGCCACTTTTGCAAATGGCAGCAGGATTAATTTACCTATTTGACATGTGAAATAGTACGTTTAGTGGAAGACACAGTTGGCAGGATGATGATGATGATGATGATGATAGCTAAACTTAATTGAATGCTAACTGTGTGCTATGCACATGGTGTTATCTCATTTAACTCTAATGAATCCTAGGAAGAGGGTTCAAAATTGAGAAATTCCATATCAGAAATTTAACTTACTATTCATCCAAGGACACAGAGCTAGTATTAAGCTAAACCTTATTCCATACCACTATACATGTAAGGCCTTCTTAGAGGTAGAATTTTACAACTAGCACAAGGTATAGTAGAATTAGTACTGGATGACAATACTGTTAATTTTTTTTTCACTCTTTATTACATCTTTATTATACATATTATAAATATATAGAGAAGTAGAGAGAAAAAAATGATAACCCATATATTCCCCTATTAGATGTAGCAATTTCCATATATGCATGTGGATGTGTGTGTTTATTTATATTTCTGCACAATGTCTGCTAAACATTTTTAGATTATACTAAAACTACTGAATGACTTATCTTTTTGCAGTTCTTTTGGATCTTAGTATATATTTCACTATATGTGTTTAGTTCAAGAATTGTGTTCTAAAGGCACCCAAAATGATTATTCCACCTGTGATATTGTGATATTTTTGTTGACAACTTTGCATATTTTTGAATATATAAAACATTTTAATGGTTCAAAAGAAAAAACTGTATTAAATGGTAGTCTCAAACAATTCTCATTTTCTTCCCTGTTTCCTTCACCAACGCTCCCATCTCCTATAGGTAACCATTTTTGTTAGTTTTTGATTTATCTTCTCTGATCCTTTTTTCCCAGCAGAAGCATATATGCATACATATTACTTCCTCTCTTTTCTTACACAAAAAGCAGACTACTTTATATGTTGCATTTTTCACTTAACTCATCTTGGAATTCACCCCATGTCAATAACCAAGAGAGCTTTCTCATTCTTTTTACAGCTGCCTAACACTTTGATGTATGTTTCTACCATCATTTACTCAACCAATTCCCTCTTGATGAACATTTGTGTTGTTTCCAATCTTTTGTTATTATAAATGTCACCAAAAATAACCTAATACAAAATTTATTTCATTCTTTTGCAGGTATACCTTTAGTATAGGTTCCTAGAAGTGGTATTGCTGGCCAAAGTGTAAATGCAATGTAATTTTGTTAGATATTCCTAGATTTCTTTTCATAGAGAAGCTTTGTACTCTTACCAAGCCTGAGAGTGCCTATTTCCTTACATCAGCTTGTGTTGCATAAAATATCACTCTAATACTGAGTTGCTTAAGACAACTATAACTTAATTGGTGCATAATTATG
>NW_017731361.1:6733986-6735949 GCF_001890085.2 Hipposideros armiger
TTTAGATATCAGAGAGATTAGTTATTTGTTTTAAATTGCAGCCATTCCCCTCTACCCAGTTTGTCATTTACTTTACTTGCATTGTTTTATTTTCCATGTAAAAATTTAAACATATTTACATAGTTTAACTTAATTTTTCCTTATGGCTCCTAGATTTTTGATTCATAGTTAGAAAGGTTTTCCGTACTCCCAAATTTTAGCAGGATTTATCATGTTTCCTTCTAGTTCTATTAATTTTAGAAGAAGCTAGTGCCCCTGAGTTAACAGCTGTGCTAACTACAGTTGCTTCTAACTCCATAAAATAATGAAATATTTCAAGCTCATTGTCTCAACTCAACTTATCTTTGGAGAAAGTGCAGTGTACACTTTTCTGCAAGCTGCTCAGAGAGACAAAGAAAGGCAGAAAAGCAAATAACAGAGGAACTCCAGAGTAACAAACAGATTTCCCTCCAGAAGCTCATTTGTAATGTTTGTTGTTTGAGAACCAGAACATCAGTTCCCATAGAAACAATGTCAAACATTATGGTTAGATTTTTGCATCTCAAACTTTGTTTTACCTGCATGATAGATAAAAATCACTGTGCTTAGAGTTCTTTATTACCCATTCCCATTCCCATCTCTAGGCCTAAAGAGGCAGTTGAGGAAATAACATCATCAGTGCCCTGTGACAGCTGGAGCGTGGAAGACAGGCTACTCAAAGGTGTTGTGGTCATACGGGGATGAGGCCACTGCCATAACATACGAAGAAAGAGAGCACAGGGGAAAAAATACCCCAATCCCTTCCTCTGATATTCTGTCACTTTCTCTCATTGGTCAAACCCAAGTGGAATCCAGAGGGCAAAAGATCCCAGATATTGCAGCCCATAAATGTCAGCCCCTGACTCACAGAGAAGGGAAAGGAAAGGTGGATAATGATCAAAGGGTGCCAACAGAGATTTACTATACAGTTAGCGATGCCACAGTCCCAGGGTGCAAGTTTCAGGGTACCAGGGTCTGTATGATTAAAGATGTTAGAATGGTTCTTGGTTTGGATTGGCTCCTTGACTTTTCCCCATAGACCAGGAAGAACTTGAGGCCATCTGTGTATCCTTGTCATTTCACTTAGGGTTTAAAACTGGAGAGGAGCACAAAACATATTGAAGAGTGTACAGTAACTAATTAAAAACCTATCCTATAAGACTAGTAGAAGAAGAGAGCAGGGATAAATCTTTATGCGCTTGGATTTGGCAACAGATTCTTACATATGTCTGGAAAAGTATGAAGAACAAAGAATTTCAGGGTACCAGGATCCATATCCTTTTAATGTGAGATTATTACATAACTGTTATATAAAACATTAAAAATAGTTATATTGGGCTTTATCAAAATTAAAAAAAATTTTTTGCAACAAAGCACATTATCAAAAAAAATGAAAAGACAACCTAAAGAATAGGAGAAAGTGTTTGCAAATCATATATCTGCTAAGGCTCTAGGATCCAGATGGCCAATACAAATGGCCAATAAGCACATGTCAAGAATGTCAACGTCCTTAATCATAAGGGAAATACAAATCAAAATCATGAGGTACCATCTCACACCCACTAGGACAGCTACAATTTAAAAAATCAGAAAATTGGTGAGGATGTGGAGCAATTGCAAATACATTGCTAATGAAAATGTAAAATGGTTCGTCCACTATGGAAAACGGTTTTGTAGTTCCTCAAAACGTTAAACATTGAATTATTGTATACCCCAGCAGTTCCACTCCTGGATATTTACTCAAAAGAATGGAAAACGGGGGTTCAAACGAGTGCACGTATATGCATGTTCATCATAGCAATATTGCAATAGTCAAAAGGTGGAAACAGCTCAAGTGTCCATCGGTGATGAATGGATAAACAAATTGTGGTATATCCACGTAATAGACTATTATTCGGCCATAAATAGGATTGAAGTGCTGACCTATGCTGTAACATGGATGAAC
>NW_017731361.1:6737444-6745399 GCF_001890085.2 Hipposideros armiger
TTTTTCTGTATTATATACTTTTTGAGTTAAGATAGGTTCATACCTTCCATCAGATTCTCAAAGCGACCTGTGACCCCATAAAAACAAAAATATCACAGCAAACAAAGAAGGATTGCACATAGAAGGAGAATTAAGATACAGTTGCAAATGACAGGAAATCCAATTAAATATGTATTAAGCAACCAAGGAACATATTGGCTGATATCACTGACAAACTGAGGGGTGGCTCAGCTTCAGACATGGCTTCATCTAGGAGGTCAAACAGTGTCGTCAGACTGGCCCTTCTCTCTTCATCTCTCAGCTCTGTCTCCATCTGCTTTCCTCTCTTCTCAAGCTTTTCCTGTGTGGATAGTAAAGCAACCACATATCCCCTCCTGGCACTCGGGGCGAGGAAATGCCCACCCAGATCACAAGGCTAAGATTGGAGCAAAGGTGGCTGCTCGCAGGAAAGCTAGCGTGCTGACGCCATATTACCAAAATAAAGGGACATGGTGCTGGGCAAGCAAATGTAACAAGTGTTTGCTGAAAATACTGATGATGAACCTTTATACCGACACAAAGTTGACATAGACCCAGATCCTCCCATGCTTTTTGGCAGCTGGGATGACCCTGACTAGGAAGACCTGGAATTAAGAGCAGGAATGCCCTCAGAGAGAAGCGAAGATTGGGGTTCGGGCAAGAGCTGGGGGATCTGCCAGCAGCATTCTTGTTACTGAAGGGGCTGAGAAGAAAGGCAAGTAGCTGACACTCTTGACCCAACCAGCAATGAGTCAGAAGGAGTAGAGGTCCAGTAACAACTCACAAGGGGTGAGAGGAGGGAAAAAGGGAGGTCTATATTTAGGAAGAGGTGGGAAGACAGTCACAGGACTTTCAGGGGGCATGATTATAATAATACAAATCACTATCATTTATTAAGCATTTCCTATGTGCCAGGCACTGCCCTTGTATGGCTTATCTCCATTGTAAGCTCCTAGGAGGTACGTGTTATTATCCCCATTTAATTTATGAAGAGACCAAGTTTCATCATGTTACTATCACTTGCCCAAGGCCATGGTATCTGATTACTAAGCATGTTTCTCTTGTGACTTCCATTGCAGAATGGCTCTTTGGGACCAAAGAATTCCCTGTACTGAAAGCATATTGCTTAATACTCTGAGTCTCTTACAAAACAGGAGAGAGTATTGCACAGACCAGAACTGAAAATGGGCTATGTGATCAGCACTGTGCTAAGAGCTTCATGAACATTACCTAATGGTATCCTGACAGGAACCCTGTCCCATCTGGCCAAACACTGAAAACCGTGATTTCCCCAAGTCACACGGGGAATCCAGAGAGTCTGATCCAAGAGCCTGTGCTGATCTACTCTGTTGATCACATGATCATTAGGAACAAAACTATTGGATAATTTTCATCCTGGTGAAATTTGGGGCCCTAATTTATCTTTGCCCACAAGGAGAGCTTTATGCAGTGGTCTCTCCACCCAGCATGCATATTGTCAGGATCTGTGGAAAGAAATACTATACAATGTCTTTTAATTTGGAGAAAAATTTAGTCAGGACATTAGAAATGGCTCAGACTAGGTGATAGCAATGCAGATGCTGAAAAGAGGTCAAGTTCCCAGTAGATCCTCGGATTTTCCGGACATACCTGATGTGAAATATGACAACGGAATGGAGAAGGCTATGGGAGGAAGAATTGGGAGGAAGATCTATAATTCTCAACATGCATTCATTTATGAATTCATCCATTCATTTTTCATTCAGCCGTTCAATCACTATTAGGTGCCTGGTAGGAGGCGTTCTCTCACTAATTTTCACAAACTATTACAGATGAGGAAACAGCGGCTCAGAGAGGTTAAGCCATTTGCCAAAATTCATTCTGCTACTAGTAAGTAGCCTTGTAATTCTAGTCTAAGCCTCTGTGTTTTTATCTTCCATCCTTATAGCTTATCACATCACATGTAGCTTAATTGAACTGACAGAATCAGAGAAAAATGAGAAAATTACACTGTTTTACTTAGATATTATTAAATGTCCAGTAATACTTCATTGCAAGTTAAAATTTCTTTTTCACCATGTCCCACTATATTTTTCCATGAGACCCTAGGAAAACTCCGTCTTCCCTTGACTTTCTAAGGCCCTTAGAATATCCCATTGATAACTGGGCATATATGATCGGATGTTCTGCTTTTGGAAAGATGTAACAAAGATATACTTGAAGCTTCTAAACATTGAGCACTTCCTGTATAGCAAGCGCTATATCTAGATATTTTTACTACAGTGTAAATTTCATCGCTGTGAGATAACAGCAGTCATTTCTCATCAAGGGTGCCAAAGAGCAATGAGAAACTCAGGTTTGTAATGAGAGTAAAGGTTTTCTATGAATATTTTTGGGAAAAAACAAACAAAAGGTATCAAAGTTTTCAGTAGGTGGACATGTATCCCTTTGAATATAAACCATAAGATCAAAAGAAGATGGTTTTTCTTCTGAGAGTAGTTTTTAACAGCACTGTTGGATGCTCCTCTGGCCCTCAGGCCCGCCCCCTCTCCTTCCAGCTTCCCAGAAGGGTATGCGGGTCCCCTGATGTTTTCTCCTGCGCTGCCCTGATTTCTGGTTTGGGGCTATATTAATGCTCCCGTTATTCTTGATTGGCTCTGTTGGAGATGAAAAGGACTCTTTTAGCCATGTTGGAGGAGGAAAAAAAAAAAACCTGCTTCTTTTCTATCCATTCCTTTTATTTTAAAATGTAAGCATCTACTTAATAACTTATTTTTCTTGGACACAGCCTCAAGTTGTGATTTTGAGGCTCTTCTGGGTTTTTCTAATGTTTCCCTGGGGATGCCCTTTTTACTGGTGTGCATAGTTCGTGGGATTTCTTATTACACGTGAGGGAAGCAGCGCCTCCTTCATCCATCCATGACGCTGCATGCATTCCCCTAAAAACAATTTTGAATTTAATAAAAAGGATACCGCTCACAGCGATGACAAAAGAAAAATGTACTCACAGCACGATCCCGCTTCGCCCCTCACATCCGATGTGCGGTCCGAAGGCGAAGCGTAAGGAGGTGGGGAATTAGTCACTAATGTGAGGCAAGTAGAACCCGTGAGCACAGGAGGCCCATCGGAAATATTGGCAGCATTCATTACGTGTTGGCACAGCCCAGAGTCGTAAAGAAGATGTAGAGATGATCAAAAGAATGGCGGGCTTGGTTGAATCATAACTGCATGCTGTGCTTATTCTGGGAGCTGGGGACGGGGTCGGGGACGGGGTCAGAGATGGTGTCCCGCCTGGCACATGGCTTCTTCCATCAACATAGGCGTAGTTATGCCATGGCGACAGGGGTCATGGTCCCATCTTTCCACTGTTCTTCCAACGACATCTGTGTGGCCCCTGTTCTCGCAGACTACTCTGACAGTGTCTCTAGAAGTTTTTAGTTGATCTAAGTGGCTTGCTTTGGTAGTGTGAGAAAATCTCATTATTTTATACTGTACCAACTCTAAATTAGTAATAAATGCATAGGAATAAGTCTGAAAGTTGCTTTTGCACAATTGTCTAAGAAACGAATTGGTTGCTGAGAAACTATCTAACCCACCTAAGAATGTTAAGCACTTCAAAGTCTTTAAACTTTTTGTTTTCATGCTAAAAAGTTCCCACTTTCATTTTCAACTGCCTTTTTATTACTAAAGTAGGTGTATTTGTATTGTATGGCTGCAGTGACACATTGCTACCAATTTAGTGGCTTAACGTGACAAAAAAAAAGTATTATCTTACAGTTCTGTAAGTAAGAATTCTGATGCACATCTTATTGGCCTATAATCAAGGTATTGACAGGGATGCGTTTCTTTCTGGAGTTTCTAGGGAAGAATCTCTTCACATGCCTTCTCTAGTTTCTAGAGGCTACTAGATTCCTTAGCTCATGGTCTCATTCCATCTTCAAAGCCAGTGATGTCAAGTCAAGTCTTGCTCACATTCCTCCCATTGTTCTGACACTGACTCTTCTACTGCCCTATTCCCCACTTAAGAACCCTTGTGGTTGTATTGGGCCCCTATGGATAATCCTGAATAATCTCCCTATTTTATGGTCAATTGATCGCAATCTTAATTCCATCCCCAACTTGAATTCTGCTTTGCCTTGTAGGTTCTGCTTTACATGCTCTGGGATCCTGGGCATTTGGGGAGGCCATTATTCTACCTAACACAGTAGGTCCCTCTGGAGGAACACCACTTATCTGAATTAACCCAGACCTTAGAAACTAAATGTTCTTGTACTCTAGAGCCTTGTCCCCTGCTTATAACTGACATTGCTAATTGTTCACAGCATCCTTTCTCACTGAGGTCAGATGTAGCCATGGAATCCTTCTCCGTGGAAAGCACCAAGCAAACCTCTAGCAATTAATCAGAGTTCACATGAGATGAACCATTTTGTCATTTTTGTCCAAAATCATTTTACTTCCCCTTAATGGGATCTAATTTCATCAAACATTTATAAAGCAAATTTTCTAACACTAATTTAGACTGGCATTTTCCTAACTTATCCTAGTCAATGCAGTTGGACTTAAATCCCAGTCATGGAATTACATTTATTCATGTTTGCTATATGCAAATCCCTACAACGGATGAGAAAGTTTAAAAGACTGACAACATCAAATATGGATGCAGATATGGAACTATAGGGACTCTCACTTATTGCTGATTAAAATGCAAAATGATACAGTCGCTTAGAAAAACAGTTTGCAAGTATTTTTATAAAAGTAAACAGACTTAATATATGATCCAGCAACCACATTCCTAAGTATTTACCCATTTGAACTGTAAACTTTTCTTCATGCAGAAACCTGAGTGTGTATGTTTATTCATAATTTCACTAAACTGGAGACAACCACAATGCCCTTCAATAGGTGAATGGATATATAGCTATACAATGGAATACTATTTAACCAAAAAAAAAAAAAAAGAATGAGCTATTAATTCACACAACAACCTGTATTAATCTTAAATGCGTTTTGCTAAGTGAAGGAACCTGGACCCAAAAGGCTACATGTTGTATGATTCCATTTACAGAAAAGAAAAACTGTAAGAACAGAAAACAAACCAATGTTTGCCAGGGGTTAGGAGCGGGGAGAGTGGTTGATTACAAATGGGAAACAAAGGAGGATTTTTAGGATGAAGAATCCACTCTATATGGTATCAAGATGGCGAATACCTGGCTCTATGAATTTGTGAAAAGCCACTGAAATTTACATCTGAGAGAGTAAACTTTAATGTATGTAAATTAAATAAAAAATCGATGAGAAGTTGGAGGAAACCGCAGGATGAAATGTTGACTATGACAAAAGAATCCATCAGTATTGCATATGTATGATATTAACTTCACTGAAGGGGATGGGGAAACAGGAGTTGACTTAAGTAACTTTGGAAAATCGATTTTTAACTAGCAACTGTAAGGCTAAAGACAAAATCAAGTAAATGTAAACCCTGTACCTGGTAAGTTTGTTTATTATGCAAGGTACACATGAACAATTCTGAAAATGCCCTGTATACTGAGTTCAAACAAATAACTAAATGGATATGGATAGTGGTGGGAGATAGACTTCTCATTGTTGGACAGCCAAGTTACTGATACGAAGGGGGAAGGCTAGAATTAATTATGTGGTACTGGATTAGAGTAGGAGACATTAGTATTAACATATATTTAAATTATCATAGATATAGATGGAGAGACCCAGAAAGAATTATAGATATGTACGTATACATGAGTTACTATATACACAGAAATTTCTTAGCTCTGTCCACAAAGAGAACTAAAAAGTACTGATATTCCAATAACAAACAGGTTACCCAATGCCCAGATCTTAGTTTCTAGATACCATTCTCCAGTAAAAGGCACCTAGGTCTCTTAGACAAGTTGTTGATTCTAGGACTGAAGAAGGGAAAATACAAGATGAGCCCGGAGCTTCTTGTAGTCCTTCAGTATAAGAAAGTGCTAAAAAATCCAAAGGATTGGGGTTTGTCAAAGGACACAAAAGCAAACCTGAAAGAGACCCCTGTTGGGTGGCCAGATAGCTCAGATGGTTAGAGCACAGGCTCATAACACTAGGGTTGCCAGTTCGATTCCCACATGGACCAGTGAGCTGCACCCTTCACAACTAGATTGAAGACAGATACTTGACTTGGAGCTGATGGGTCCTGGAAAAACACACTCTTCCCCAATAAAGTTTCTTAAAAAAAAAAAAAAGACCCCAATGGCCACAATGGCCAAAGCTAGAACAATTTAAGTATATAAATTAATAATGTAATACTAGATCCTAACACAAAATAAAAACAAAATAAGTATGTAAATAAATAAATGGGGGAGAAAAAACAAGTCTTCCTTAAAGAAGAATTCCAAATAATTTATGTAGATACTCTCCCCTCCAGCTGATAGAGCTTAATCACACACACACACACACACACACACACACACACACACACACACACACACACACATACTGGGGGTGGCAAAAAAATGTATACAAATGGACACTTTGGTCAACGTTACTCAAGCAGTAGTTTGCCATAATCAGAAGTGTCTGGATGCTGACAGTAGCTACTTTGAGCACCTCTTGTAATTGTAGAAGTCAAATGTGACTTGTATTCATTTTTTGTTATTGGTATATATGGAGTATTACAATTTTAATACAGTTTTTTTCCTTTCTTAAACTGTGTATACATTTTTTGGTACCCTCTGTATATGTGAATTATTTGCACTATACTTTTCTGTAAATTTAAAATTATTCAAAATAAAAGCAAAAGACATTAACTTCAAAACTTGTTAGAAACTTTTTGTCCATATAGTGTCACTGTTTATAAATTCTAGTTTATCCATGGATTTGTCCATCTTTAGGCCACTTTAATACTGTCCTTGTTATTGTAGATTTATAGTAAGTCATTAAATAAAATAATGTAAGTTCTCCATCTTTGTCTTTTTTTTTTTTTCAAAAATATGTTAGCTCTTCTGGATCCTTTGCATTTTCCTACACATTTTAGAATCTACTTGTCAATTTCCTCATCAAAGCTGCACTGGAATTTAGATACTAATTGTATATAGATCAACTTAGGAAGAGTAGGCATCTTCATAATATTGAGTCTTCCAATTCATGAATATTGTATTTCTCTTCATTTATTTAGGTCTTATTGAGCTGATTGCAAAAATCTTGAATAATTTTTAAAAGTCTCACACATTTGTTATTACATTTGTTCCTAAGTATTTTATGTTTTAGGTGCTATGATAATTGTTTATTTAATTTTCTGATTGTTTCTGGCTAATATATAGAAATGCTTGTGATTTTTGTATATTGACCATGTATCTTTCATTTTTGCTAAACTCGTTTATTAGTTTTCTTATGGAGTCCATTCAATATTTCTACATACCCAATCATGTCACTGACAAACAAAGATTTTTACTTCTTTATAACCTGTAGGTTTATTGCACTGGGCAAGACCACCAATACAGTATTGTATAGAAACCATTAGAACAGACATTCTTGCCTCATTACTGGTGTAAGAAGGAAAGTAAGTATTCAGTGTTTTACTATTAAATATGATGCTAGGTTTCAGGATTTTCTTAGATGTCCTTCATCAGGTGAGCAACTTTCATTGCTAATTTACTGATAGTTTTTATAATGAATAGATGCTGAATTTTGTCAAACACTTTTTCTGCATGTATTGATATAACTACATGATTTTTATCCCTTATTAATTTTATCCCAATGTAAAATACATTGATTGATTTTCAAATGTGGAACTAAACTTGCATCCATAGGATAAACATCATTTGGCTGTTGTGTATTTGATTTGCTGACCTTTTTTTTTTAATTATCTTCCTTTTTTTCTCTTCCTGCTTTTATGATTCGCTCATTGTCCTTGGTCCCCATCAGTCTGACCATGGTGATTTTATTTATTTATTTATTTATTT
>NW_017731361.1:6747699-6749502 GCF_001890085.2 Hipposideros armiger
CCAGGCCTAGCCAATCACTACAACAACATGGGCAACCATGATTGGTTCAAGGTGGGCATGTGACTCAATTCTAAGGATGCTGTCAAGCTGTTAAGAAAGAAGAACTTTTTTTGGGGGGTGAAACTGCTAGCAGTAAAGGTGATGCACAGAGAGGAAAGCAGAACTGTGACACGGGAAGAGGGAGACCCAATGCTGATAGCATCCACTGAACCTTTGTATCCAGTCATGTGGGAAGTAAGTCTTGATTCCTCAGCTTTTCCTTTAAGTGTGCCAATATATTTGCTTAAGCTGTTGGAATCCAGAGTCCTTCTCCTTCTTGCATACAGGATTGCCTTGGCTAACTTTTGTTCAATGCAAGGAGTTAGTGAGAATGGAGATTTAAAGTCAGGTATTGATTTCAAGGGACTATATAACCGAAACTGTTGTAGTTCACAACTTTCTTCCCAAAGCTTCTTTGCTGCAGTTTCAACCAGCATTTATTGAGTTAGAAAATTATCTTGCCCAATGTGCATGAATCAAGAGGAGAGCTAAATGTTAAGAAATGTGTTTGTTTAGTTTTCTATTCCCTTGGGTTGGCTCTGGATTGTGATTAATTGCAGCTTTGGGCTAATTTGTTACCTAATATTCTTGTGTAAAACTGTAAATGTCATATTAGATTTAACTGGGAGAAGCAGGGGGCTGTCTTTCTGCAAGCCTGGAGTTGGATGAACTATGCAAATGAACATTCACACAAGAATGCCATGTTTGTCTTCCTCATTGCTGCTTTCCCTGCAGGGTAACTCTAGCTAATCTAGTAATTAGTGGTAGGAAGCTTGCAAATATGCAAGCTAATTTACACATAAGAAAACCATGTTTAAAATGACATTAACTCACTGGGTTTCTATGTGGGTCTTGGCACACAGCTGTTCCATCCCCTAGGCTATAGCCCCTGTGGTGCTTTGAAATGGGGAAGGGCATTAGGGTCTGCCTTGAAACTAGAGGTACATCAAGGGAGAGGAAGTCAAGACAGAAACTGTTCTCTTTGGTGTAACTGAAAGCCTAATAGGCCATTCACTGACTGTACAAGTATTAACAGTCAAGTGCTAAGATTGTAACAATGATAATTCATCTTAATTATTGAGTGCTTTACTATGTCTCAGGCACTGTGGTAGATGCTTTATATACAGAGGATGCCAAAAAGATGTATACACATTTTAAGAAAGGAAAAAAAAAACTATTAAAATTGCAATACTCAATATATACTGATAACAAAAGATGAATACAAGTCACATTTGACTTCTGCAATTACAAGAGATGCTCAAAGTGGTTACCATCAGCGTCCAGGCACTTCTGATTATGGTGAACTACTGCTTGAGCAACGATGACCAAAGTGTCCACTTGTATACATTTTTTTGGCACCCCTGATATATTATCATATTTCCTTCTCAAAAAAAAATATATTGTCATCCCCATTATATGGATAAAGAAATAATGGCTCAGAGACCTTAACTAACTAGTCTAAGCTCATACACTTGCCAACATTTACCATACATTAACTTTTTAATTACAATGTATGCTGCTTATGATAATGCTAGAATTTTGAAGAGAACTGTTATCCGGGATGCCAGTGACCTTTGTGGTAGAGTCAGCCCTATTATAATAAAGCTTATTATCAGAAATCCCACAGGTAAGCAAACATTTTAAAATCGATTTTATATAAAGAAGATACACTTGAGCTTATGTCCACCTTTACCTACTAATTTTTTTCACAGAAGAACTCCTTGGGGCAGTAGGCTATAACTGTTGGGTCCAGATCTTCATCCC
>NW_017731361.1:6750797-6758284 GCF_001890085.2 Hipposideros armiger
CCCAAAGGGGTTGTGACCTACAGGTTGAGAAGCGCTGCTCTAGACCATTTTGTTAATCCATTGAGATTTTGCCCCCTAGCAATTGTCATCAGTTTGGCTCAAATAAACTCATTAAAATTCTCTACAGATTTGGACATTTCTTTCATTGACATGGTGAACAAGGCTATTTTAGATTTGCAATTCCTTCCTTCTCTTATTTTATTTTTTACTACTTTCCCTGTTCCAGCTACACTGACCTTGTTGCTCTTTCTCAAATACTCCAAGTTTGTTTCCTACCTTTCAATTAGCCTTCCATATAGTGGGGGTGTTTCTTATCATTCAGTTCTTAAATGTCACTTCTTTAGAGACTGTCCCCATAACCCAATCTAAAAGAGCTTCCAGCCTACACCCATACTCTCTAATCATGCATCCTGCTTTATTTTCTTCATTGCAATAACTCTATCCAAAGTTGTGTATTTAAAATTTTTTTACTTGTTAATTATCTACCCACTAGAAAATAAACTCTATGAAGACAAGAATTTTATCACCACCGTTTCCTAGGAGCATAGAATGATAGTAAATATTTAAGAAACACTTGAATTAAGGAGTGAATATATTGTAATAAAAGCAATTTTTGTTTCCTATTATCAGGGCTTCCCTCAATCTAGAATGCCCTGCCTATAGTCTCTATAGTGTACCATTTCTCTCTCATTTTTCAAATTCCTTCCACACCATAACCTTTCATTAACTTTTCATTTTTTTTTTTTTTTAAGCTGAGCCATCCTTCCACCTGTTGGCAGCTCAGTGGCTGCTCAGCTGGGGCTGGGAATCGAACCGCTGTTGCTCAGAGCTCACACTCTTGAGCGAGCTCTTAACCAACTGAGCCACTCAGCCGGCCCTCATTAAATTTTCTTAGACTATACTTTCATATCTTTCTACCCTTCATCGTAGCTAATACAGTACAGGGATAAATGAATGACGGATGAAGCGAGCATTTCATGCCACAAACATTTGTTAAGTACTTACAGGAGCTCAGAACGTGGCAGGGGTAGGGGACGCAGAAGGCAAAACAAAAGTGAACATATCCTGAGTTATATTAGACCATTTTATGAAAGTCTGAGCTTGGTTGAAAGACTTTAAGAACCATCAAATGCTTTTTATTAGGAAATTTATAGCATTATGTGATTACATGATAAGTAGTAAAGGATAATACTATTACCAACGAGAGGAGTGGCTGGGAACAGATAGAAGTTACAGGTGGGGAATTCATGCTGGAGGCGGTATTAGTGTAGGTAAAAAGGGATTTGAACCCTAAACTAGGACCCTGGGGGACAAAAAAGCATGAAGATGGAAAAAAAAGTTCACTCGATCCATTTTAGGGGCACATTGTGTCGGACTCGGTGAATCACTGGATGACTGGATGTATAGGGTGTGAATAGAAGACATTGAAGAAAGCTCTGGGTTTCTAACCTAGGAATTGCAGTGTCATCAATCTAGACAGAAAACACAAGAGAGTTGATGGAGTTCTCTTCTTATAGCAATACAGTATAACCTAGTTTATGCACACAAGAGAATAACGGTCCCCCAAAGATGACCATGTTCTTATCCCCAGAACCTGTGAATATGTTTCCTTTCCTGGCAGAAGGGCTTTGCAGACCTAAGGTAAAGGACCTTGAAAGGCAGAGATTATCTTGGATTATCTAGATGGACCCAACTGAATCTCAGGAGTCCTCAAAAGCAGAGAAGCTTTCTCAGGGGGTTTAGGGAGAGGTGTGACATTGCTGACTTTGCAGACAGAGAGAGTGGTCATGAGTCAAAGCACGTGGACAGCCTCTAGAAGCTGGAAAAAGCAGAATGGAAAGCAGCCCTGCAGACACTTTGATTTTCTCCCGGTGAAACCCAAGTCAGACTTCTGATGTTAGAGCAATCCCAGGAAGTCAAAGACAGGAAAGTGGTTGGGCCTCAGGAACAAACACAGCCTAGAAGGAAACCGGCTTTCGCTACTTCTCCAGTTGTTACGTCTGAACAAGAGCTCGTGAGAGTTCCTGACTGTTTTATCACATGGGTCAGTCACCCAGAAAGATCACTTCTCTCTTTTGACTTTATTTCCAAAACTTTTGTACAAAACCTATAATTGTCTGTGCTTGGACAAACCAGCTATATTCAGAGGAGAGGTGTTAGAGCTAACTAGCAGGATGGCACCCAAAGTAACCATGCAAATGGAATAAAATTAGGAGGACCTGTCCCCCAAAGAAGAAGAGGGATGGTGCTTGGATAGAATAACAAACAAGCAATATGGAAGGACCCAGGTTTGATGGTTGGCATTGTTTTTTGCGTCCATGAGAAGTAAGGTAGTCCATGAGTAGTTACTGAGTGCCTATGTTGTGCCAGTCACTGAGGTAGTCAGTATGCAGCACTGTTGAACATAACCAGCAAGATCAATAAGCTTATATTTCCAGTGGGAAAAGCAGTGATTTAATGTTTTTTGTTGTTGTTTTTTTAAAGTAACGCATAATTACAAATGTGTAAATAGCTGTGAAGAAGGACAAGTTTTAAAAGAAATTTCTAATTGAACTAGGAGGGTGGTTCAGAGAAATCAGACCCGCCTAATCTGTGTACTAGGGAAGCATTTAAGCTGAGGCCCAAGGAGGAGAAGGTGTTGATCAGAAAAAACGACAAGGGCTTCCAGGCAAAGGAAACAGCATATGTGATGGTCTGAAGGCAGAAAGGGACATGCATTTCTATGGAAACTGAGTGACAGTATAGCGGAAGTTGAAGTACTCAGGGGAGAGTAACCAAAGAGCCTAGGAAGCTAAGCCATGCCTTTATCAGAGTGTACGGAGTCATCGGGACTTTGTGAATTTGGACATTTGAGGCTTCCTTATAAGGCAGTGCTTCACATAAGTCTTGCCTTGGTCTTTAACATTCGGATTCTGAGCCTTACCTGTAACCTACTGAATTAAAACCTCTGGGCATAGAGACCGAGGAATCTGCATTTTAGCATCCTCCCCTAATGATTCACATACACTTTAAATTGTAAGAGCCGCTCTTCAAAGGGAAATGACAATGGGACACTTCTGTTACCATATTATTATTAGAGAATTCAAAGCGAGTTTCATGTATCTCTCAAGAACTGACATACGAAGAATAGTGAAATCTGTTTTCCCAAATGCAAAAGATCAAGAGTTAATGAAGTTACAGCATTGCCAGACTTCATTGATGTTCACATTAGCATATTCTAAGTTTCAATTAACCTACTGACCTCCATCTCAATATCAAAATGAAGAAAGCTTGTAGTGGAATATGCCGCATATAGGTGTTCTCCAGCATCGGCACCCAGGGGACACTTGACTATATTTGTTTGTATTTATTTTAAAAGGTGAGGATGGCCTCTATTTGAATGAAGAATATGGATGTGTGGGTTCACCTGTGCTACAGTTGCTGGGTGCATTGCTTGTTCATACTCCTCTAATTTGGCTATAGTGTAAATTAATGAGATCTGATAACTGTGGACTTTTTATCTACCAATTCAGACTACATTAGCACCCAACTGGAATAAACAAAGATATGCAGAGTGTCTACTGATCACAAATCACTTAATAGTTTCAATGTTAAAAAAGAAAATCTTTGAGTATTCCTTGGGAAAGTGTGAAGTATCTTCCCCATTTCCATTTGTCCAGGAGGGAAGACACTTTGATGGGAGGACATAGATATTGGAAAAAAATGTCTGGTCAATTGCCTAGACTCAGAATGTTCTCTGCTGAATTCTCTGCTTCTCCCAACATAATTTAAAGATGGCCCTTCAAGGCACTCTACCCCTTCATCATGTACGAAGCAGTGGTTGCTGAAGGCCAAGGACAGGGCAAAAATGTGCAGATCAATTTGTTGAAGTGCCTGAATCTGGGGTTCAGGTGAGAGAGCAAAGAGAACTCCTTAGGAGCCCAAAAACAATGGCAGGTAGGCTGTTCCCTGTGAAGATTTTTGGAGAATTCATTAGAACTTAGATGTCAAGCCCTGTTGAAGGGGAAGCCCTGATTCTTCCCTACTCAACATTTGAAGCCAAGGGTGAACTGAGTCTTAGTAAAGCTGTAATAAAATTTGGACTCGAGTCAGTCACAGATTAGCAACCTGACAAAGGAGTATGTATGCCTGTTTTTCTAGATGTGATTTTGCTTTACTTTCTATTTTTCTTCTACACACATATTCAGCACTAAATTTTATTTTAAAAGCATGAGACACACAAAGAAGTATGAAAATAGGAAACATGGCCAAGGAATGGAAGGTATCAATAGAAGCAATCATAAAAATGATTCAGATAATTGGAATTACAGATAGATGAGGACTTTAAACTAACTAGGATAAATATGTAGCATAGAAAATGTGGACAAAATTTGTGAATAGATTGAAAATTTCAGCAGAGTAGTAAACTATAAAAAATACCAAACAGAAGGGGTGCAAATAAGTATTTGTTAGAAAAAATGAAAATTAATTTGAAGATCTTGACAGAAGACTGGACATAACAGAAAAGGGTCAGGAAGCTTCAAGATTATCCAAATGGAAGCACTTGGAGGAAAAAAAGAAAAAAAGTGAAAAAAATGAACTGGAGCAGTTTAGGCCAATGGAGCAATATTAATTGGTTTAACACCAACAAAAAATAGATCTGTTTGATATTTATAAACACTGCAATCCAAAACTACAGAATACAATTTTTTTTTCAAAAGTATATAGAATATTCACCAAGATGGTGGGCCACAAATCAGGTCTCAACAAATTGTACATGATTGAAATCATACAGAATATGTTTTAGGTCACAATAATAATAAATTAAAAATCAATAATAATAAGATCTGTAGAAAATTCTCAATTATTTGGAAATTCCACAAGACCTTTGAAATAACTAATGAATCATAAAATAAATCACAAGAAAATACAATATATCAAAATATATATAGTTAGAGGAAATTTTATTGATATACATGCTTATATTCTACAGATATTAAAAGGATAGGGGATATTCAAGCAAATAATTGAATATTTAGATGAAATGGACACATTATTTGAAAAAGACACAAAAAAATAATGCAAGACAATACAGAAAACATAAGAAGACCTTTATCTATTGAAATCATTGAATTCATAAACAACAAAAAGAGCAAAACTAAAAACTTTTTGAAGCCATTTGAGGTCCAAATGCCTTCACTAGTGAATACTTTCAGACTTTTAAGTTATACGAATCTTACTCAAATTCTTTTCAAAAACAGAAAAGAAACATTTCTCTATTTGTTTTATGAGTTCAGCATAATTCTGACACCAAAACAAAATAAACAACACAAACCTAACAACCCTCATGAAAAAAGGGTCAAAAGTCCTTAGCAAAATATTAGCAAATCAAATGCAGCAATATATTAAAAGTATCATGATCAAAGTAGTTTATTTCAGGAATGCAGGTCATTATTTTTTAACATTCAAAAAGTAATTCATGTGATTTATCACGTTAACATAATAAACGATAAAATCAAAGGATTATCTCAATAGATATAGGAAAAACATTTGAAGAAATCTAATATCAATTTATGTTNATGGTGAACTACTGCTTGAGCAACGATGACCAAAGTGTCCACTTGTATACATTTTTTTGGCACCCCTGATATATTATCATATTTCCTTCTCAAAAAAAAATATATTGTCATCCCCATTATATGGATAAAGAAATAATGGCTCAGAGACCTTAACTAACTAGTCTAAGCTCATACACTTGCCAACATTTACCATACATTAACTTTTTAATTACAATGTATGCTGCTTATGATAATGCTAGAATTTTGAAGAGAACTGTTATCCGGGATGCCAGTGACCTTTGTGGTAGAGTCAGCCCTATTATAATAAAGCTTATTATCAGAAATCCCACAGGTAAGCAAACATTTTAAAATCGATTTTATATAAAGAAGATACACTTGAGCTTATGTCCACCTTTACCTACTAATTTTTTTCACAGAAGAACTCCTTGGGGCAGTAGGCTATAACTGTTGGGTCCAGATCTTCATCCCTTCTTTTCTCTGGAACCGAATTTAATAGAGTTTTTGTCCTAATAAGGAACTGTCTCCTATTAAGGTTAACAGTGACCTCTAAGGTGTCCTCTACTTTGTCCTGTCAGTTTCCTTTGACATGTGGTAGATGCCTCTCTTTTTCTTTACACTCCTTTCACATGGTTTCTGGAGTATCACATTCTCCTGTTCTTTTGCTAACCTTAGTGGTTCTATTTTACTAATCTCCTTTGCTAACTTTTTCTAATGTCCCAAGTTTGAAGCCATCCTGGAGCGCCACCGTGGGCTCAGTCTTTGGCCCTCTTCTCTTCTGTCTTTGTGCTCTATTCCTTAAGACCTGGTAGCTTAGTCCCAACATATGTCTCCAATGCAATTATTTCTCACCATGTCTCCTGCCACCTTCCTTGTTCCGGAGACCACTCTCTCGTGCTTGAACTTTTGCTGGAGCGTCTATATTGGTCTCTCTATGTCCTCTCTTGCTCCTTTAAAATCTATTCCTTCCATAGCAGACAAAGTGAGCTTCTTAAAACACAAATCAGATTGTAAATCTCCTGATTACAACCCTTTATTGACTTCCTGTCGTACTTAGAATACAACTTAAACTTCATTTCATGGTTGTGGACTAAAAAGGGTTACACACTAAACCTGACAAGCTAGGGGAGGCCAGCATGATGGGCCCTAAAAACTCAGATACCGAAATTTTCCACATAGGATGGTCTGAACATAAAAATCCCTAACAAAAAGTGGGTCATGGCAGGTAGTCCCACCCTAGGCCTAGCTTCCTTGACAAAGGTCAATCTTTACCTTAAATGAGCCTGTTTATTTTTTGTGTCTAAGATAACACACTCTTGGAATGTCACAGTAATTCCTTTTTCTGGACCCCTCAGGTCACAGCCCACCTCACCAAAGCATGAGACCACAGAGCCCCTCATTGTTATCTTGTTCCCCGAATACCATCTCTATGTGCTGTAAATATTAATTATTAACTATCATGTACTCACGAATGTAAAAGAAGTAATTGTATTTTCATTTTACCTTTTATCCAATCTCAGAGATTTCCCTGCTTTGCTTTCTTCTTCCCCCTTAATCTACCACCAATGGATTTCATGGAACCCTCCTTATGTTTCCTCCTTCAATTCTAATGTACAAAATAAGCTGGAAAATTGCTATTCTCTAGAGCAGCAGTTCTCAACCTTCCTAATGCTGCAACCCCTTAATACAGGTTCCTTATGTTGTGGTGACCCCCAACCATAAAATTATTTTCGTTGCTACTCTATAACTGTAATTTTGCTACTGTTATGAATTGTAATGTAAAATCTTTTTGTTTTCTGATGGTCTTAGGCGACCCCTGTGAAAGGGTCATTCGACTCCCAAAGGGGTTGTGACCTACAGGTTGAGAAGCGCTGCTCTAGACCATTTTGTTAATCCATTGAGATTTTGCCCCCTAGCAATTGTCATCAGTTT
>NW_017731361.1:6762209-6764801 GCF_001890085.2 Hipposideros armiger
CTCTATGAAAAATCTATAGTTAGCATCATTTAATTAATAGTGAAACATTGAATGTTTTCATCTAAGACTTGGAACAAAGCAAGAATGTCCAATCTAATCACAGCTGTGCAACATTCTCTGGAGTGATTCCCAGTGTAAAGAGACAATCAAAATAAATAAAAGGTAGAAATGTAACACTAGAGAAAGAAAAACTCTCTCATTATTTACAGCTGACATGATTGTGTACTTAGAAAATCTTACGGAATATACAAAAAATTTTAGCAATGGTAAATGAATTTAGAAAAGTCACAGAATGCAAGATCAATATATAAAAATTATGGTATTAAATACACTATCATTGAACAATAGGAAAATAAATAAAAGAAAATATTTTACAATAACATTAAAATTATTTACCTAGGAATAAATATAATAAAAGGAGGTCAAGACTATAAAACACTGCTGAGAGAAATTAAAACAGGCAGTAATTAGTAGAGAACTATACACTGTCCATGGATTAAAAGACTCAATGTCACTAAGATGTGCGTTTCCCCCAGACTGATCTGTGGTAGCAATTAAATATCAATCAAAATCCAAGTAAGTTTTTTAATTTAGAAATTGCCAAGCTGATTCTAAAATGATATCGAACTGCAAAATGTATAGAAAAGCCAAAACAGTTCTTCAGAGAAGTTGGAAGTCTTATAATACCTGATTTCAAGGATTACTCTAAAGCTATGCCAATTAATACAAAGTGTTATTGGCATAAAGATAGTCAAATAGATCAAAGGAACAGAAAAGCAACAGAAAGAGAGGGATACATATATGGTTGATTCATGATCAAAGCACCAAGTGAATTCAGTGGTGACTGGAAAGTTTTGGTTTATTATTTATTTTTTTTTTTAACAAATGGTGGCATCATAACTGGATAATAGGGAATTTTGAGTTTTACCATACTCCATACACAAAAATTAATTTTTGATGGATCATAGACCTAAACACAAAAGCTAGAAACATAACATCACTAAGAAGAAAGCAGTGGAGAATAGCTTTGTGATGTGAGGGTAGCTA
This sequence comes from Hipposideros armiger, assembly GCF_001890085.2. Classification (NCBI taxonomy): domain Eukaryota; kingdom Metazoa; phylum Chordata; class Mammalia; order Chiroptera; family Hipposideridae; genus Hipposideros; species Hipposideros armiger. Next base: position 6,763,257 of record NW_017731361.1, read on the forward strand.
TAGATTTCTTTTACAGAAAAACAAATCATTAATGACAAAATATAAAATGTGTAAATTGGGCATCATTAACATTAAAAATGCCTGTTCATCAAAAGACACCATTAAGAAAACGAATAGGCAAGCTAAAAAATGGGAAAGAATAATCAAAATGCACAAATCCAACAAAAGACTCATGTCCAGAATGTATGAACTCTTATGTGTCAACAGTAAAATGACAAAAAATAAATAATAAAACAGGCAAAAGTATCAAACTTACGCTTAACAGAAGAACATGTACAAATGACCAATAAGCACATGAAAAAGTGTTCAAATTCATTAATCAGTGAGTTGTAAAGTAAAGCACTAATTGCCTTTTAATGCTCTTAGGGTAAAAAAAATAAGTAAACCATAACTCCTTAAAATGACCTATACGGTCCCTGTGTATTTTTATACATTGTTGTCATGCTGCCCTCTCCAGGACTTCTGTAAAGTCCTCAAATCTGTGCACACGCTCTTACCTCAGGCTCGGTCCAAATCCCCTCTTCTGCTTTATTTGCATATCTGGATGTCTGGTGTCCTATCATTCTTCAGGTCATTGCTGAAATGTCGCGCCTGCAGAGCCCCAGAAAGAACATCTTAGATCAGTCCATCTAATGCTGCCCCACTTCACCCCATGTTTTATAGCATCACTTACACTGTTTCCTTTATAGTGCTTCTAATGATCAAAAGACTCTTTTATATGTGTACTTCCTCTTCCAGAATATAAGTTTATGAGCAGAAATTTTGTCATTTTGATATCCACTGTGTTTCTAGAGTGTCAGACAAAATGAATGGCATGAGTAGTAGGCACTCTAGAATATGTATTACTAATTTAATAAATGAATGAATGAATGAATGAATGGAGTGCAAGGGGTCAGTGAAACTGAGCACTATAGGGTCGACATTTGTGAATTCTGGACGTACCTTGGGTTTCTGCTGCATTTCTGTAAACCTCTATGAGTTGGAACAGTTCTCATTACAAATTGAGGTTTTGCTTTAGTTTATAAAGCTGCTCCCTGAGCATCTGCACTGTACCAGGCAGGTGCTTTCCCTGGGAAGGATCTGTCTTCACACCAGATGCCCAAGCATGAAAAGCCACCTCTTCCATCCAGCAGCCAGGCAGTTTCTCATGAAAGCAGCCACGTCCTCTTGAAGGACTTCCAGGAAATCCCAAATGTGGCAAAGTTTTTGTTAAGAAAAGCTCTGAAGGAGATGGAATGTCCTTGCAGTGGTCGGAGTCAAGCTATTCTGCTCAGTCCTTTCATCTGAGACACAGCTGAATACTTTGTTAAATGGGGACCTGTGCCCGAGGACAGAAGCCAGGTCCAGACCCGGACAAGCATTTGTGCTGTTTGCTTCCTAAGTATAATAATTCTTATATTTTGCTGACACAGTGACTACATCTCATTTTAAAACAGAAATCTCACATGATTGCCGTTCAACTTTGGTTCAGTAGAAGGAAACATTTAAATGCTGTCACTCTGAAAAAAGAGGCTGTGTGTGTGTGTGTGTGTGTGTGTGTGTGTG
>NW_017731361.1:6766751-6769950 GCF_001890085.2 Hipposideros armiger
CTACACACGGTATCCCATGGCAACCCACTGCCACAGGGGCTGTAGCCTACGCCGTCGCCAGCGACTCACAGCAGCCCAGCTCCAGGTTGAGCTGTTGTTCATCGTCTTAGCTGTGGAGGGCAATGTCACTGGCCCTCATATGTGGGATCTGAACCAGGGCCCTCTGGCGTCCCAAGCCAGCTCTTAACCAATGTGCCACTCGGCCAGTCCAAATCATACATTTTTAAATGAATTATTTGGCCCACATAAAAAGGCAGCCCCTAGAGAGCAAGCAGCTAACAAAAATTAATCTGGCTTTGAAGAAAAAGAATGGTCACTGTTCAAAACCTGGTGTTGTTTTGTAAGCAAAACCCCAACCCCCTGACCACAGAGCAATCCATCTGGCCTCCCTTCTATCACTTGTTCCTTTAGGTTTTCTTCACATTTTCAGGCACCATTTTTGGATCTGGAGCAAAGATGGAGGAGACTGTGGTCACACTCTTGGAGAACCCAAAGAAGTTCTCATGTTTACATATGTAAATAAGGCCCAGTCACCAACCTTTTTCTAAGTCTGGCTCTGCTAAATTCAGTACAAGGATGCAAAGCCAGATAATGCTCCCTGCTTCAGTGGAGATAGCACTGTAACTAATGTTTTTTGAAAGAGGAGTAACGATGAAAAGAAATGGCCATGAATTACTTGAAACATTTAAGGAAAGCTTATTTAAAATGTTTTATAGTTTTTTTTTTTCTGTTTTGTTTTTTTCAGTTTGTTTCCACATGGGCTAGGCCCATAGGAAGATAGTTTTCCCTGGTCCCCAAATAAGCTCTTATTAAGATTTGTTCAAAGTTGGGGTTTTCTTTGTTTTTTTAATAGAAACACATATGACTAAATAGTTAATCTTCTAATACCACCAAATAAAAAATATATATAATCAAGTTCTCACCCTCTAAGAAAACAATACAAGTATTTACTAGGTGGTTTATGAATAAGCTCTACCCATGGGAAAGCATTGAAGATTCTAGAAATCTTGATGCTCAAATTTGGCATCACTCCCTATTAATCGCTCACTAGTCGAGTAGCTGCTGGAATCAGTATGTAGATCTTAGATTTTGCCATCTATCCTTCATCAGCTTTGGGTACATGTGAGTTTCCTGGCTCCTCAATGCCAAGAATAAGTGAATTAATGAATGAATGGTTCCAAGCCCAAGCAAGACCCTCTGATTTTGTCCTCTGGTCAGATTTGTGACTAGACAACAGAACATGGAGCAAGGTGGCTAAGTCTTATAGCGGAAACCACTGTGGTAAATAAAGGAGGGATCAGAGTCTGCCAGGAAAAGACCTACATTCATTGGGTCCTGGACTTTCTTTCCTTCTACCCTATAGTAGTAGTTCAGTAGGCTACGTCCAGGGTCAGGGGTGATGGAAGTCTTCCCGTGATGATTCATGCTGAGGNAGAGACAGAGACACACAGGCCCAAGTATTCACTTCTCACCTCTCCATTCTCCCTGGAGCATTTTTACGTGGCATTAAACAAAATTGCAAAACAGTACAAGTCCACTGAAGAGTATGGTCAGAAACCATCTGCATAGAAGTTTTTTTTTTCTTTTTCTTTAGCCTAAAACAACAGAAGCAAATGCTCCCCCAAGCAGTAATGAAGGTTAACTATCTTGGACCATCAAACATTTGTACTGCAGTTACCTCAGGCACCACAAGTACACAAAGTGACAAATTAAGTATTCGGAACATCTACCTCATTTCTCAGACTCTCTCTGCCACCAAAACTCATTTCAGGGCTGTACGAGTGTAAGTTGATGCTCCTTTGCCAAATCACCTTGTTTAAATCTCTATAAAACATTGCTGCCGTCAGCAGCTAGAGACTTTTGAGAAGCAATTTAGGGTTGATATAATTTGCAAGTAATTTATCACTGCAAGTAGATGGTTTTACTAAACAACAGCAGGGTGCCTGCATAAAAAAGCAAAGTAAAAGAAAGCTTTCATTACCTCTGTCTGTGTCCCACACTTTTTTTCTTGTTTCTGCTCCTTTTGTTTTCTGATGGAGTTACTTAAACTTCTCCTAGGTTGGAGCATAGTAAAGTAGACAACACCCTAGTAAGTATTGAACTAAAAAGATAACTAAGTGTATGTTGACCCTCCCTGCCTTGATGAAAGCAGGCAGAGTCCTAAGAAGAACAGCTCAACAAAAGCTGGACTAAGCAGAGGGAATGTTGTGGAGGAGGTGGGCTTTGAGTTGGACCAGGCAAGACAGAAGGAGGAGGAAAGTCTTTTAAGACAGAGGAAGAGTATGAACCAAGGCCCTGGGGCAGGCGTATAGAGGTAGTCGGGAGACTTTCTGGTAGAATTCATTTAATATTTATCATTTTTGCTTAATACTTAACATTTTAATTACTATGTGTATATATTAAATTGGTGATATGAAGTGTCTGTATCTTCGTTTTGAATAAATCTACATGCAGTGTATCCAAATCATTCAAAATTCCCAAGGCTAACATTTGTTCATCTATTTCACCAATATAATGGAAGCCTCTACTCTATATCACACGGTGTGTTAAAAATTAGGGAGTCAAAGACTACTGAATCAAATGGTATAATAGGTCAACTTATTAGAATTTAGTGTTTTAGGAGAATTTCTAACTGGAAGTTCAAGAGCGAGGCATTTTGACAGACAGGAATTTGCTTAGGGTAAGTAAGGTTAGGCCTTTGCATCATCACCTTTTTAATAACTGTTCAGATATTGAAATTCCAAGTGCAGTTGGTATGAGAATGTAGAGGGGGTGGGGCCAGCGGGAGTGAGACAAAGAAGGCTTTCAGGAAAGGTAAAGCTTCCAATAACACAGGAGTTAGTGAACCTGGAATGATTAGCATCTATGGATTGTGTGTTTTCACAACGTGTATTAATTCAAGGGAGTTTGGGTCTGGTTGTATGCACATATTTCACGGAAGCACATTTTGTCCTAGATGACTCCTTGGATTAAAAATGTAAACATGGTAAATCATACATTTTAATTAATTAATTTACTTATTTTCTGTTTATTTGACTGCCTTTCACCAGACTATGAGTTTCTTTCTTTTTTTTTTTTTTTAAGATTTTTTTTTTTAATTGTCGAATTGGGAGATGGGAACGGCACTGGGGAATTGGGGGAAGGGGAACAGACAAGTTGTTGTCCTTTTGTTCTTCAGTCTAGTTGTGGAGGACATTGC
>NW_017731361.1:6771860-6788908 GCF_001890085.2 Hipposideros armiger
ATTATTTGTATAAAGTGTCTCTGGAGCCTGGGAAGAGGAAAAATGAGAGAAAATATGAAGTGGGTTAACAAAATATTTTCACTTCATTTGAGGATGCATTAACAGCTAGAAGAAAACGTATTGCGCTATCTCATATGAACTTAAGATATGATATGAGCATGATAGCAACTGCTGGTTAAGAAAAGTCATCAAGAGAAGAGCTTTGAGGACTTCTGATCTTTAATTGCTTTGAGACACAACCAGGGCCCTATGATGTCTATCATTTTTATTTTTGCTGTGTCTTCAAAGGTCCCCACAGGAACCTCAAAAATGAAAGCAAGATTTCAGATCAATAGCGAATGAATTTAGCATTGATTCTTTGCACATTTAAGTCTATGATCAAGTAGATAAACAGACAAGCTGCTCTTAATAACAGAAATTAACATGAATTCTAAATCAGCTAGGTAAACACTAAGTAAGTAGATTTGTTGTTTGAGAAGAAAAATGCAAGTATTTTAGTTCCATATGACGTAGCGACTAGAAACTTGAGCTCAGATATTTTTATGGTCAGATATTTTTATTGGTCCTGACACGGTAACTCTATGACTTTTCAGAACAAACTTCTCTATGTTTCAGTCTTCTCACAACAAAACAGAGATAATGGTAGCACCTACCCACCCATGAAATAGTAATGAGGATAATAGGTATGGTTCCATATACACAGGGCCTGGCCTGCTGTGAGTGTCTATATATTTTAATTGTTGTTGTGTTTCTGTCACTATGATTATCACTGAAATAGCATGTAGGAAGATGGGACTATTGTGGGACAATTCGAAATTAAATATTATTTCACCGGAGTTCAAATCCATTCTTGTACCGTGAGGCAGGTTTATAACTGGAAACGCATTTTAATTATAGTGGGTCTTCCAAAAAAGACTCAGATTGGTTTTCTAAACCACACTTAAATCATGGGGTAATCACTGACTTCTTTTACCCAAAAACTTTGTCACATAATAACTATTCAACAAATACTTGATAAGTTGAGTTGGTTTTCCTTTGTAGTATTTGTTCTAGTGTAAGATAGGTAAGCATACAACATGTATAACCTCTCTATGTATAAACCTCATCAATCGAGACATAATGTTTGCACGTGGTCCATGTAAAATTAACCAGCGTGTATAACCTGAGAAAAGGCATTGCATTGTAGAACCAATTTTTTGATGTCTTCCAAACCACAAAACAGGTCATGGAGGCCATGGAAGTGATATATAAGCACTGTGTGCTCATTTCTAGAGTATATTTAAATAGTTAAATAATTTTCATAGTTAATAAATGGATATTGCCTTTTTTTGTGTGCCATTTTTCCATCACTCTCTTTTCTAATCAAGTCAGATAACTCACTTCCTTCTGTAACCAATCCAACCCCTCCTTTCACATCCAAGATATCTCTTCAAGGCCTTCGTTCCCAGTTAAATTTCCCACTTGAAATGCTTCTTTCTTTCCACCTTTTCAATCTTTGGAAAAAATTGTGGAAGGGAGGGTGTGCACTATAATGGGAAGAGCTGGTACTGGAGATTTAGTGGGCAAAGAAAACAATCAGATAATTTAGTTTAATTTCTGAAGACTGACATCATGCCAGCATCTCCTATAAATGAGGATCAACCCTAAAATGGAAATAATAAATGAAATAATATTTTAATATGTTCAGTTCAGTGAGTTTAAAAAGTCGTTTACCTCAAAGCTATTTATGAAGTTTTAGAAATTTGAACATTTGAACATTTTTTTTTTCAAAGCCCCATTGCTGTGAAATTTACAGATCCACGCGACCCCCCCCCAAAAAAAAATCTCTTTGAGCGAATTTGAGGTGAGCTTTGAAGTTTTGTATATTTTCATGGTGTTACATATATTATTAAATATAAACATATTTTTTTTTACAATAGAGATGTGGTACTTGCCGCTTTCTGGGTATTCTATTAGAATAGATATATAGCAGCAGTTCAGGGCTATATATGTTATGAGCTCTTGATAAATTCTGTTTACTGATTGACGAAGTGTATGCTACAGTCCTATGTTGTGAATGAAACAGATTGAGGCTGGGAAATATATCTGGCCAAGGCTGACCCACACAACACCAGTTTCAAGGCATAAAGGCCTCTGCCAGGAAATAGGGCTGACTATTTATTTCACAGCTTGTTGTCTTATTTCCCCAGGGCCTTTGAATCTTGCCATAATGAAGGAGCTATTGTAAATCTATTTGAGAACTTTCTGGGTATCACACTCTGAATCTTCTTGCTAATCAACTGCTAATTCTACTGATATTATTTACTGTGTATTCCATATGCTTGTCCACTGAGCTTGAATCCCACTCCTTTTGCTCTATTCCAGGCCTTATATCTTTTATTAATTAGATATCCTGTTCCTGGTACATAATAGGTGCTCAATAAATGGTAGATTTCATGCTTTTCTGAATATCTCTTCTTTCTCCCTTCGATCTGTTCTGTACACTGTGCTCACATCTTTGCTCAAAACCTTTATTAATTCCCAAATGTTTGGAGCATAAAACACAGACTCTTTGTTTTGTTATTAAAAACCATCGTGGCCTGGCCCCAATTAGTGTCCTGGATCATGAACCCTACATTCCCACATCATGTTTAAGAACTTGAACAATGGAATTAAAGTTAAATCCTGGCCCCACAGCTTCTAGCCTGTATGGCCTAGTTAGTGTTCTCATAGGTAAATAGCATTAGCTACTTTATTGAATTATATAATAATGATTGAGATCAATATGAAGCTCTTAGCACTGTCTAACATGTGTCTTAGCTCTTAGCATGTATCTGACATTTAAAAAGGTTCAGGTTTTTTTTTTTTTTTAATAGTACTAATTTTTAGCAACCATTTGTACATAGTGCTATATTATGCTTTTATGATGGGAAAACCTGAAAGACATCCCTGAAAGGCATACTCTCCCTTCAATGAATAGTGGACTTTCCATCTATTAGTAGATTACTTGGTGCCAAAAAGGCAGACGTCTAATGGCCAAGGAGAATTGAGCAGCTTCGGCTTCGCTGATAATATTCTTTCTCTAACTTTTCTGTTAGTCATGCTCAATAAATGGACAAAAATAGTTCCCCCTCAGGAGAGTAATTTTCCTCCATAATAATAATGTCTATAGAGTCCCTGAGAATAATGGCACTCTTGGGAGTATCCTATGGATTGCCTCAGTGTCCTAGATGAGAATAGGACGTACCAAGGGAGAAGAAAGGCTTATCCAGGGAACAGCCTTCACCTCGTCTCTTCTCCCACATTTCTAATGCAATGCCTCCTTGCCCGCTTCCTGACCCCAAAGGAGCACTGAGACTGAATGCCATTAATAATATCTCAGTTATTCTTTGTACATAGATAACCACCCACCTGGGACATAGTTCAAGAATACACACAGTGAAAAAAATTAAAACTAGGAGGTGACCAATATTCTTAACAAGCATTATAAATTTTCCTGATTTTGCAATTTCTGACCTCATTTTCCCTCTACGTTTGCTTTAGTCTCATTTTCCTAAAGAATAGCTGTGTGCACGCTTGTCCTTATCTCTTTGGACATCAGTCTTGTAATTAATGTGAGGCCTATCACATTGGGCATCAATCTGTTAATTAAAACTGCAAGGAGAGTCATCCAAGAGTCATACAATGTCACCCAGGGCTTCTCAGTCGGAAGGGATGTTATAAGTAACCTGCAAAACTTTATTTACTTTAGCACAATAATATCAGGAAACTCTGATTTTTAACTTATGACAGTTGAGTGTTAAACATGGTGCTTGGAGGGACTTCATAGACTTAAGAGCCTCTGACCAGCAAAGCGCCAGGGGATTCCTTGTACATAGATCTATACACTTTGAACCATGAGGCCCACTCTCTCCATTTGAACTCAAGGCAGCCAGTGGACCTACTGACCTAACATGAGTCTCTACAGTATGTGGTCACTAACAGATCTACTCAGATTCTGTTCAAGTCCTTTGAATGGGTGTAAGATATTTACTCATCAAATGATCTTTGATTGAGTATCCGCTACAGATTCGCTCATCTGTTTGTATTGTATGTCATTTGTCAAATTTGGGAAATTTTTAGCCAACATTTTTTTGAATATTTTTTCAATCCCTCCCTCTTTCTCTTTGCTTTGTGGGACTCTAGTGATACAAATGTTAGATCTTTTGTTATAGTCTTATAGATCTCTCAGGTTCTTTTTATAGATTTTCAATCTATTATTATCTATTGTTTTGATTAGATAATTTCTATTGTCCTATCTTGAGGTTCCCTCTGTCTTCTCCATTTTGCTGTGCAGCTCATCTATAAGTTTTTTTTTAACTTATTTTATTTTTAAGTTCTAAAACGTTTCCTTTCTTTTTTTATTTTTCTCTGTCTTTTCTGAGGCTTTCTATTTCTGCATTATTTTCAAGCATGTTCAAAATTGCTCATGAGGCATTTTTTTTGTTGGCTGCTTTAAAATCCATGTCACTTAATACTAACATCTTTGTCATCTCAGTGTTGGTATTTGTTCTATTGTCTTTGAGATTTTTCTACTGCTTTGTAATATGAGTGATTTTTTTTGAATCCTGGACATTTTGAGTATTATGTTATGAGACTCCTAATCTAATTTAAACTTTCTGCTTTAGTTTCCTCTGACACTGCACAGTAGACAAAGTTAGAGCACCATCTGGCTTCTGTCAGATACAGTGGGACACTCAGAGTGGGCTCCTTTCTCAGTATTGCTGGGTGAAGGGTGGGAATTCAGACTCCTCCTCAGGCTTTTGTTAGGATAGCATTGTAACTGGGAGGGTGACAGATGACTTGTTATTGTTCCCATGTGACCTGCACTGACACCACAAAGGGTGGCCTTGTTATGTGTAATATATAATATATATAATCTTGAATACTTTGAGTGTTAAAAATAAGTAATGCTAGTGATGAATTGTAACCCATTAATTAAACTGAGAATTACATGATTTTATGCTGAAATGAAGGCAGGCAGGCAGGCAGGCAGGAAAGAAGCAAGGAAGCTAGGAAACTTTTTCTTACTGTGGAAATACAGGTAATACATATGGAAGTTGAAAAATCATCAATGGAAACTAAAATTTGTAGGTGTAAGTTTGATAAGGAACAGGACTTTTTGATTACAAAGGGAAAAAATAGTGAGTGTACAGTGAGGAACTCCAGCAGACACCACCTTAATTTAGTGATCTAAGCTAACTTCTACTTCACCTATTTTGAGACAAATCGACATCATATGCCTCCTGTCATGATGCACTGAGAACACAATATGTCTTCATTGCCAGTCATATAAAAAAATGCATAACCTTAATCTAATTATGAAGAAACATTAGACAAATCCAAATTGAGAGATATTCTACAAAATAACTGGCGTGTACTTTTTTTTTTAATATGAAGGTTAAAAGGAAAGAAACTAAAGTACTGTTTATTTTAAAAGAGACATGACAACTAAATACAATGTATTATCCTGAATTGGGTTCTACACATGGAAGAAAAATGATTGTAAAGGATATTTTTTTTGCAAGAATTAACATAATTTTGAATATGGACTCTGGATTATTAGAGATTGGCAAACTACAGCGTGTGAGCCAAATCTATCCCAGGGCCTGCCTTTATGTAACTTATGAGCTAAGAATGGTTTTTTACATTTTAAAGGGCTGTAAAAACTTAAAACCAAGAATCTGCAATAGAGACCTGGTGAGGCTCTCACAGCCTAAAATATGTACGATATGATGCTGTATGGAAAAGAGTTTGCAACTCTTGGAGTAGACTACCAGTAAAAGTCAAGATATATTTTGTTTAAGCTCCAAGGTCCAGCAAGATGTACCCCTTGCTTTTTCATTTACATGAGCCAACAAGTCCCCTTTGTTCTACTTAAGCTACTTGAGCACTTCAGTTAAGGGTCTGACACTTGTAACCAGAAGGGTCTTTGACTAATACAAACAATTTACATTTTCAATGCAATGTACCCTAGCTTTTCTCAGCTCTTTTTCAAGTAATAACAGCAGGCCTCCAACATGATAATTTCCCCCTCAATCTTTTTTTTTCCCATAGAACTAATGAAGAAAACTGAGAAACATGGCCAACCGTCTATATGCTTTCTAGATTTTTGGAGGTGTAGCAAATCAGCATAGTAACTGAATTCTCTACTTTTATTTGCTACAGTACACCATATTTAAGTTCTGAGGTTCTTGAGAGGCTTTATTCAGTCATAGCTGCATAACTGCTCAGGTATAGAATTTTCCATTTAATCTGCCATTATACATTCTGCTACTCTCAGAAAAATATTGATGAAATGTGTCCAATATAATTAAAAATGGATTCATAATGGAAATGTCAATTCAATGAACATAACTAATAACACTGTGAGTTCATATAATTACTTTTTAAATGGTCTAAAGATCTGATAGGAAAGAAAAAAGACTTCACTATCATATTACACTACTTCATACATTTGTATCCCAAAAAATTCAAAAAGCAATTCAAAATGGAGGGAAAGAGTTGAAGAGAGAGAGAGAGAGAAAAAAAAGTCAAAATAACTTAGAGAAATAAGAACTTTTGCTTCACAGAGTTAGTCTAGAATCCTTTATTTGTTCTTTCCATGCATCTCAGCAAACATGTAATGTGTGCTGGGGACTGTAGTAGGTACTGAAAATATAATAATATGATGTAGCCCTTACCATTGAGGTAATCAAAATATGTTAGGGAAAGGAAATTATATCATTTAATTGCAGTGCATCTGGTAAATGAAATGAAAGTTGTACATATAAACCTTATTGCCTAGGGCATTCGAAAAAGTCTTCTCTAAAGAATAAAAGTTTGTTCTAGGTATTGAAGGTGAATAAGAGGTTGCTAGGATAATATTGATGAGTGAAGAAGGATGTGCCAGTACGAGAGAGATTAAGCAACATTTAGTAGAAATTGAAAATGGAAAATGAAAGTTGTTATAGACGTTTAAAAATTCAAAAAGGTTGTACATTCATTCAGGATGAAATACCAAGATAGTAATGAAAAAAAGTTCAACTTTTCTTAAACGTTTCTAGAAGAAAATCTCAGGTTTAGAGGGAGCCACCTTGTATAAATAAATGCAGGATAGAAAGCTGGAAAAAATATGATTGAAAAAGAGAGAGAAAGGAAGGGAATTAGGAAGAAAAGGAGAAAGGAAAGAAGGAAAGAAGGAAGGAAAGAGGAAGGAAGAAAGGAAAAGAGAGAGGGAGGGAGAGAGAGGTAGGCAGGAAAGAGCTAGCTGAATTTGGGTTTTCAGAAGGTATGGATTATTACATACCAGTCAACGGTCGCCTGAAGATATACGTAACTAATTAAGAGTAAGCTGGACTGTCTTCCCTGAATTTGTATTGAGACATGATTTGAAATACCAGGCTTAATAAACTCTTTAAAACTTTCCAGAGCTGCTGATTTATTTAAGAGAATGTGTGGAACTCTCAAGGAACCTGTAAACGTCTCACAGGTGAAGAGCATGGTTTTCTACTTTCTTTGCTTTTCCATCTTTCCCTATTTTGTGGTAAAAGAACCCTTTTTTCACTTGGAGAATCATCTCTTCCATGTGATTTGGTGAGACAGCTTGACCCGTAATTAGATGGTCCATATGACTAAAGCCTGTTACAATCATAACCTTGAATCCTCAGGCTTTAGTGATTAGATGAAAAAGGTGACCCCTTTCTACTTTGAATTGCTGAAAGAGACCTCGTTTTATTTATTCAACTCAGAATTATAAAAATATAAGCTTGAACCTGGGGTCACCACTAGTAATGAACCAACCAAAAAGGAAGTCAACAGAAAGGAATATAGAACCATGAAATGGAGTAAAATCAAGTCCTAATGTCATCCTGCCTCTGGGTCTGCTAGTGATAGATTTTCTAAGTTACTGTTTTTTTCTGGAAATATCTTTATTTAAGTTTCATTTTTGAAGAATATTTTACTGGGTACTGAATTTCAAGTTAATAATTGATTTTTGTTGTTATTATTCATTTATTTTCCTTTAGCAGGTTAAACATTTTCCATTATCTTATTGTTTCCACCGTTTCTGTTAGATATCAAGCTGTTAGTTTTATTGTTGATGCTTTGAGACTAATGCCTTTGTGTCCTCTCTCCATTTAAAAGTCCCTCTTATTTTGTATTGTTTTTTGTAGTTTGGAATGTAATGGGCCTAGCTATGGTTTAATTGTATTTACCCTGCTTATGATTTGCTAAGCTCCTTCAGGCTATGGGTTGATTTTTTAAAAAATCGTTTGTAGAAAATTCTAAGCCATTTGACTTGAAGTGTTTCTTGTATCTCATCCTCTTTCCCTGCTGAAACCCCAGTAACACATATGTTAAACCTTTTCCATATTTTTATGCATATGTGTGTGTGTGTGTGTGTGTGTGTGTGTGTGTGTGTGTGTGTATAGATATACAATAGATAGATATATACCTGATGTTTTTGTTGACCTACTTTCTGGTTCACTAATAATGTCAGTTATCATAATTTTTAGTTTTGTAATGTCCATTTGATTTTTTTCCAGAGTACAGTTCTTCTATGAGATTCTCCATCTCATCCCCTTTTTTCTTTCTTTTTTTCTTTTTTATTAAAGATTATTGGAGTGACAATTGTTAGTAAAGTTACATAGATTTCAGGTATACAATTCTGTAATACATCATCTATATATCACATTGTGTGTTCACCACCCATAGTCAGTTCTCCTTCCATGACCATATATTTGAGTCCCCTATTTCCTTGCATCTATTAATCATAGTTATTTTAAAGCCCATGCCTGGTCTAAAACATCAGGGTTACCTGTAGGCTTTTTTTTTTTAATTGCCTTTTTTTTCTTAGTCATTTCCTTGATATGCTTGGTAATTTTTAATGAAATAATTGTAATAAACTTGTTGAGGTTGTAGATGATGTTATACTCCCCAAGAAATTTATTTACCCTGTCCTTTGACTCTAAGCTAGAGTAGGGTGCATACACGCAATACGACCAGGAACAATGTTTCTTGAAAGTCCAGTATAAAGGCTAGTATTCCTAGGATGCCTACAGGGTTCCTACTGAGAGCCTGCAGTTTCTATTATGGCTCCTTCTACTTGGAATCCTGAACTCTAATTTTGTTACTCAGAACTGCTGGAAAAGCTGGCCTGTTCTGTACACACAAGATTCTTGCTCCTTAAAGGCAAAAATTTCTGAGTGCTCAGTGACTGCTTTCTTCTCGGGGTACAGCTTGACTTTCCAGCTCCTGGCAGACTCCACCACTCCCTACTGTTCTGCACCCAACTAACTTCATTCATTTTCATCCGCTGCATGGTCCCTGTCTGTAATCAGTTGATGTCTGTCTCCCGAAATCAAGTAGGAGGATAGGGCCTTTGCTGTTTTTCAGACCTAACAGAGGAAAGACGTTTCAGCGGCAGTCAAATGGATTTGTGTTAACAAACTGTAAGGCACCGCTTAAGAGCTGGCAAATGCATCAAAGGAAAACACTAATTTTTAAGCTTGTGTCTCTAGCCTCCTTTCTCTCACGAATCTTGTTTCCTCGTACACTAACAACCTTGGCAAACTCAAACTTCAATTTTTGTCTCCCCAGTCCTGGGAAACTGCCAAAACACTCTGATGACTTTTCTTTCTTTTTGCAGTTGCCCCCTCCCTGCTTTTTTGGCTTCTCAGCCTCTCATCTTCTGCAAAAAAAATGGTAAATTCTCCCAGCAGAAAAATGGTACTTACAGTGTACCCCTCACCTCAATGAGCTCCCCCTTTCTGAGATATTAATCTCACAAATCCAGGCCGTATTCACATTTTTACTGTGCCTTCAGGCAGATTGTGTGTGTGTTATTTGGATTTTTAGTTGCTGTTAGTGAGATGTGCTACTGCATTATAGCAGAAGAATTCTTACCTACGTATTATTGTAGACATCTGTACATTTCACGTGAAAATTCAGATATTTTCACTTGAAAAAATAATAAGCTATGCCAACACAGAAGTCGTCTTCTTTTTGGCTGAACATGCATTTTATAGGAAACACAATCTTCACCACTCCCTATTGTCTTTCAGCCTTCTGGATTCACACATTTCCATCACCTGTACACCCCTCTGTAATTATTTCATTTTGCACCTCTTGAAGTGTATTGAAAGCACAGTTGTTGTTGTTTTTCTGTTCTTTAAAGCCAAATAGAGGAAAGGAGCTTCAGTGGCAATAAGAGGGTTTTTGTTAGACATAAAACATTTCTCCATTATAGGCACTTTCCAATAAAGAAAAGGCATTTCTAGAATATACTACAAATCGACTAGATGCTCCAGTCATGCAGTGTAGAGGAGGCTGTGTACATTTGAAATTAATTGGAAATTAGACTAAGCAGGTGGACTTGAATACTACAGCTTCATTAACCTCTGGCACAATGATGAAAAAATAAAAGGGCATATATAATCATCATTCAGGTATTTGCTATGAAAGTCTGTCATTCCTTCAGTCATTCATTTACTCAGCATTTATTGTGTATCTCATTATATGCTAGGCTAGTTTCTAGGCACTCTGAATCAGTGGTGACCTATAGTTTAGGCTGGATAGTAGACAGTACATGCATACAGAGACAAATAAATAAGATGATTTCAGATAATGGTAAGTATTTACAGTAGGCAGAATAATGGCCCCCAAAGCTATCCATGTGCTAATGCCTAGAATCTGGGGATATGTTGCTTTACGTGGAAAAGGAGACTTTGCAGATGTCATTAAAGCCAAGGACCTTCAGATGGGGAGATAATCCTGCCTTAACCTGGTGCTCCCGATATAATAGCATGAGTCTTTAAAAGCTGATAACCTTTCCTGGCTGCAGGCAGAGGGGGGAGAAATGACTACAGAAGTAACACCAGAGAGATGGAACATTGCTGCCTTTGAAGATGAAGCAAAGGCACCATGAGCCAAGGATTGTGGATGGTCTCTACCAATTGGAAAAGGGAAGAAAATTGATTCTCCTCTAAAGCTTCCAGAAGGAAAGGCAACCTTGCTTCCCTTGATTTTAGACAAGTAACACATGCGTTGGACTTCTGACCTACAGAAATATAATCCATCTGTGCTGTCTTAAGCAACTAGGTTTAGAGTAATATGTTACCACAGCAATAAAAAACAAATACAATATTATGAAGAAAATTGTGTAGGTTAGTGATATTGACAGTGGTGGTGGTGGAGGGGTGGCTCCACTACCTAGGGTGATGATGGAAAACTTTGCAAAGAGGAAACATGGTGAGTAGGTCAGAGGACATCATTATAGGGAAGGTTTATCATTTGAGGACTGGAAAGAATACCGGGGTAAATGACGACTAATGGAAGAGTGATTTGTCCATTTAGGGTGATGGAGGGGGGCGTACAGGACAGGATACAAGATGAGGTAGGAAAAGCATGCAGGTGACGTGTGTAGGACATTGTAATTCCCAATAAAGAGTTTGAATTTTATTCTTATTATGTTTGGAGGCTTTTTTTTGCAGGAGAATGGCATAATTTCATTGTATTCTTGGCCCCATCCCTAGAGAATCTGATTTATTAGGCTCATAAAGGGATCTGAGAACCTCATTTGTGCAAGCTCCCCTACCGATTCTGAGGCAGGTGATCTTTGGATCACATCATGACAAACGCTGCTTCAGCCTCTCTGTCTCTGTTGGAGCTCTTTCTCTGACATACATATATATATGTTTTAGCCCCCTCTTGCTCTTCCTTACAGATACTTTCGCAAAATAGACCATAATCTCAAGACCACAAAACATATTTTAGGTTCTTCCCATGTTGCTGATGAAGCTCGTGCACTTTTAATTTACACACACACACACACACACACACACACACACACACACACACCATGGAAATTATCCCATGTTTCTTGCTGTCACCTCATCCCTGAGGAAAATGCTACTTTTTACAAGAAAATTGATCTTGATAAAATGAATAGGGTTGTAGCTATGACTGGGGAAGCAATAGATTGTCTCTTGTGTTGAGGGGTAGGGTGTGAGGAATATAAGAGTGGAGAGCTTCAGTTCAGCAGAGGAGGCACATCTAAAATAACTCACACCTATAAACTGGGTTTGGGAAAATAGACCATGATTTGGAGATTCCTTACACATCACCACAATATTAGACCTTTTCTTCCCGTGTAAACAACCATCACACCTGATTTGACCTTCTTTAAAGATAAGTTGTCAGTTATGCTTATTTGCTAAAGCAATTCTTCATCACTCTTTATAACCACCCAACACAAGTGGGTGGCCTGGAGAGGTGTCTCTCATTTTAAAGAGGTGGCCAGCTTTGCCTGTATTAATTCATCCTTTCTGGTATTATTGAAAGCAAGCAATATTTTTTAAATTGCCAATTTTTCTGGCCTCCTAACTATGTTTATTTGTGGGGATTGATGATTGACAGGTAAGCCTCCTGTTTAAAGATACCCCTGTTTCAAACATTTCAAAATCATCTTTGATCGTATGCAGAACTCAGCAGCTGCATGTAGAATTATTTTCTGGCTTCTCACACGATCTTTTCTTTCCTCTCTGACTTGGCTTGGGGATTGTGTTTTCATTTTTTTTTTTTCTAGAGGAATTACCTTTAAGTGGCAGCATTAAAGAGAAGTGAGAGAATGGTCTTTTTATTGTCTGCGGGATGTGCCTATAAGGAGGAGAATTGAGACAGCTCTGTAGATGTCCAGGCTCCTGGACCCTTTCCATTTTGTACTGGCATGGCCTAAATCTTTTGTGTCCTCTTCTATTCTTGGTGGCAGCTATACTCAGACACTCTTTCTGACCCCTCAATGTGTCTCTTCACAGGCCTGTCTGGGGATTTCTGTCCCTGATTACATAAAGAGCACCAGGACAGGGCAAAACCCACTACCCAGTTAGATCGAAAGCCCTGTTATCTATGGTTTTTGCTTCTTGGTTTATATTGCATACTCTACAATGATCTCTCACAAATACAGGTCTAATTTTGACATGCCTCAGCTCAAAAACCTTCGAATCGTTTCCTCATGCACGTAGGAGAACATATAAATCTTACCTTTGGGTAAGAAATTGTAGGGTAACCATAGAATTCATTATCCATGCTAGGACATTTTGAGAGTAGAAGGAGTTCTGTGAAAATTTATGCTTGGGCAGCAGGCTCAAACTCATACTGCTCTGGACAAATAGGAACAAAGGGTCACCCTCACTCCAAGCTGTCTTCCAACTCACTCTCCATCCCCCTCAATCACTCTGCTCCAATCACTCTGGCCTCTTTCAGTTTTGTAAAAGTACTAAGCATTCCCACCTATGGCCATTGCACATGCTATACACTTTAAAATACTCTTCACATAGCTGCTTGAATGGCTGGCTTCTCATCATTAGGTCTCAGCTTAACAGTCATCACCACAGAGAGGCTGTCCCTGACCATTCAATGTTACGATGCTCATTCCGTTACGCTCTGTCACAGGGTATTGTTTATTTTCTTTCACAACATTTTTTACAATCATAAATTCTGTTTTCTATGCATCTAAGTACCCCTCAGTCAACCAGCTCTCCTTGCTACTGAGTCCACATGGAGTCCAGGTCCTGTGTTGTTTCCTTTTAGGATTTCAGTCACCCCGTGAGACTGACTGTTCTTGTCCTCATTCCAAACTCCTAGAGGATGGTACTAATTGTCCCAGCTTGGTTCAGGTGACCTGCTCTGGTACAGTTGACAATGGCTAGGGGCATGCGTCAAGTTACATAAGCATTCATGCCGAAAGCCACATCCATGCCACATGTTTGGAATGAGATTGTTAAGGGGGCCTGGGCAAAGGCATGCCCTCTAAAAGCTGTCTAAACACATCTCCAGATAGCTTCCTTTCCCCACTATATCTGTGGTTTCCCAGCCTAGGATTCTGGTGCTATGCTCCCATTTTTTTCCTTTGCTCATTTATTTTCTGACACTATCTAGTTACATATTGCATTCAGTTCTTTTGAATAGACCAATTTGGAATTGTTTTCTCACTGATTTGTCCAGTTTTACTGAATTGAGTGGTGGCTTTTGGCATCCTGTCGATAACAAACTCTAATTGAATCTAATGAATCATTTATTTGATCAAAACATGTGCAGCATACCAATATTCTGAACTTGACCCCTGCCACTAGCCCAAGGGGTTTATTCTGTCATTCACTGTTTTTCTTTGGAAATTAGAGGGTTTATTCTTCCTTGGTCATATGTGTTTATGTTGTCTACATTGGCAGATTAAAATCAGATGCATATTATGATTCTACTGATTTGGTAATTCAGTAAAACAGTTTTCTCCCCTTTGGCACAAAAAGCTAAGTAAACATGCACCCCCTTGCTCTGAGTTAGGGGTTCAAGTTCTAGCCTGAGTCCCGTCACTAATGGGGTGGTAGTGGGAAAGTCATTTAGCCTGTCAAATCGGCTCTTCCTCATCTTTGAAGTGAAAGACTTGATTAAAATTATATCTAGGTTCCCTCCCAGCCCTACAATTCTGAGATGCTGTGACTGCCTGAGAAGAGATCATATTATCTTTTGCCTAGCAATTAGTTTTGGAAAATCTTCTGGATAAAATATTTCTAAGATAAACTCGTTAGGGCAAGTTTATAGGTAAGGGTGCACTTTTTATTATATTTTAGTGAATTAAACATCCCAAGAGGAGTGACCCAGGTCCTGAAGTCAATGAGGGTTTCAGAATAAGTTTGCTCTGCAAATTCCATGTCTTCTTGCTGCATTTTATCAGGGGGGAAAGACAAAGAGGCAAAGTGGCAGACATGGCTGCCGACCTGATTCTTGTTCAGAAAACTCAATTAGAGGATAGGGCCAAGATGCAGGCCAAAGTGAGAATCATTATGTTTTATAGCAGATTAATGAGAAGGAAGTAGAGACGGCTTTCTGGTCTGTAAGTGTACCACTCACAGTCATGTAACATATGGCTCACACAGGGTAACGGAAATTAAAACAGGCGTTGAATGACAAAAGCCAGAACCTGCCAATGATGTAATCTCAGGGAACATGAGGGACCAGCTGACCCACTTCCTTTCCTGCTTGGCATTTCCAGTAATGAGAAAGAGGGCCCTTTGCCAGCTGCAGAGCGACCATCCTCCAAAACTCTCCGCGAGGGTCACAGCATGTGCCCGACACACACTAATGACATGACCAGTGTTGCCGTTGGCATGGTCCTTCCCACGGGGGACATGACCACATAGTGCTCCTCTCTAAAAGACTTTTGACAGCACTTAGCGATTCTCAGACATCTAATAAATACATCTTGGTAAAAGGATAGGTATTAGGACACCTACTGGCAGCTCAGTTCACGTGTTTCCATGCTTGCAGATCTCCTGGGTGTACTTTGCGTGTTGTCTTGGTTAGCATCAGCTTTCAATGATCTCTCCTAATGAAAGGGAGTGGTTAAATGAAAGCAGCAGGTTTGTCAAGCGTCATCCTGGCATTGGAGTGAACTTTGATACAGCGATTTTAACACGGGTATGCCTGATAGTCTGTCTGGTCAGACCAAGAGTCACCACACAAAAACAGAGAAGCTGGGAAAACTAGGAGATTTACTGTTTCCCCTGAGGGTCTCCCAAGTCAGAACTATGTCATCTTTCAGATTCATTGCTGAGACTATAGAGTTACGTCACAGAGAGGCCAAATGCTGGTTTAAAAACATATGTAGCTTACCGCTATCAGAGTCTTGGCACCTTCCTTCTCCAATTCAATTCAAAACACATGTATCAAGCGCTTACTGTATATGAGGCATGGAATGTGAAGAGATATGACACCTTGTTCTCAAATTTCTGCCAGTCTGGTAGAGGACACATTCACCCAATGAAATAATTATGCATCTTGATAAAGGTGACATAGAACTTCAGAGCAGAAATGAGGGTGCAAGGTAGGGAAGCCCAGGAGTGTTACAGAGAAGATGAAACATTTGAGTTGCAACATAATGAGCCTTCAAAGGCTCATTAAAAATCTTTCAGGGAGACAGGGGGAAGGGAAGGGCGTTTCTAGGATGAAGGAACATCATAACCACTAAGACATGTGATACAATGACCTGCTAAAGAACAGAGAAAAATTGCATGTGAATTACAAGTGTAGTGTGAGTAGAGGAATAATGTTGAAAATCCCTAAGCAGTCAAGTAAACCTTATGCAAGGCATGAATATCTGTCCTCAAGGAACTTGCAGATTAGTTCATAGACATAAAAGAGAGAGCTCAAGGTAACAGACGATAACAGATGGTGAGTGCGTACAAGACATGTGAACGTTAAATGCTACAGATACAAAGAAAACTTAGAAGTTCAGGACCCTAGAGACACAGCGCTCCCTGGAGGGTATCTGTGGAGGCAAAGGGGAGTGAGAGATAAAGGGGAAAACTAGGGTGCAAGACAGAATTTCAGAGAGTTTTTCCT
Source organism: Hipposideros armiger (assembly GCF_001890085.2). NCBI lineage: Eukaryota > Metazoa > Chordata > Mammalia > Chiroptera > Hipposideridae > Hipposideros > Hipposideros armiger. Next base: position 6,788,256 of record NW_017731361.1, read on the forward strand.
CCATTTCACAGGCATTCCAATTGCAACCATCTTATTCACATAAGACCATGGTTATTAATATATACAGCATTATTTGCTCCTCAACACACACGCAGGCCCAATTTTAAAAGTAATGTATGTTCATTACAACAAATATAGAATGCAGAAAAACATAAAGAAAAACATATCCATGATATACCCTCCAGAGAAAACTAGTATTAATATATTTGTGTATATAATTCCAGATTTCTGACATAAATAGGTATGTTTCTATATATAAAAAGTTTAAAACAGAGATAGAATTATCTGTAAATGTATTTGTAAATAAATTTTTATGTGTATATTTGTATATGAGAGGGTATACTAAACTATGCAAAATTATCACAATTGATGAATTACAGTGAAGGATATAATTTGAAAACAAAATTGTATTTGTTTCATGTGTACAAAACAACATAATGATTAGACACTTACACACCTCACAAAATGATAACTCCAAGTCTACTACCCATTTGACATTGTACATAGCTATTACAATACCATTGACTATATTCCCTATGCTGTACTTTACATCCTGTGACTATATATATTTTTAATTATAGTTGACATTCAGTATTATTTTATATTAACTTCCGGTGTACAGCATAGTGATTAGGCATTTAAATAATTTATGA
>NW_017731361.1:6789153-6821422 GCF_001890085.2 Hipposideros armiger
AAATACCGCACTGTTTTGATTACTGTAACTTAGCAATATGCTTCAAAGTCAGGAAGTGTGATGTTACCAGTGTTGTTCTTTCTCAAAATTGTTTTGGCTATTCAGGGACCTTTGTGATTTCATGAGTTTTACAATTTTTTTTTCTATTCTGCAAACATTGGGATGTTGATAGGGATTATATTGAATCTGTAGATAACTTTGGGTAGTATGGACATTTTAACAATATTATATTTTCCAATTCATGCACGTGGAACATCTTCCCATTTATTTGTGACTCCTTTAATTCCTTTCATCAGTGTTTTATAGTTTTCATTGTACAAGTCTCCCACCTCTTTGGTCAAGTTTATTGATAAGTATTTTATTCTGTTTGATGCACTTGTAAATGGGACTATTCTCTTAATTTGCTTTTTGGATTTCTTTGTTGTTAGTGTATAGTGACACAACTAATTTAGTTATGTTGATTTGGTATCTTGAGAAGTTGCTAAATTTGTTTATTAGTTCTAACAGTTTGGGCACTCTAGACTTGTTCCTGACCTTGCAAGAAAAACTAAAAATTTCACTCTTGAGGATGCTATTAGCTCTGGGCTTATCATATATGGCCTTTATTATGTTGAGGTACATTCCTTCTATACCAAGTTTGTTGAACATTTTTATTATGAAGGGATTTTGAATTTTGTTAAAGGTTTTTTCTGCATCTATTAAGATGATCAAATGATTTTTGTTCTTTGCTCTGTTAATGTAGTGTATCACATTTATTGATTTGTGTGTGTTGAACCACCCTTGCATCCGAGGGATAAGTTCTACTTGGTTATGGTGTATTATTTTTTAATGTGCTGTTAAATTCAGTTTGCTAGTATTTTCTGTTGAGAATTTTTCCATCTATCTTCATCAGGGATGTTGGCCTGTAATTTTCTTTTCTTGTGGTGTCTTTGTTGGCTTTGACATCAGGGTAACTCTAGCCTCATAAAATGACTTTAGAAATGTCCCTTTCTCAAGCTTATGGAAGACTTTGACAAGAAATGGCATTAATTTTGCTCTAAATGTTTGGTAGAATTCGCTAGTGAAGCCATCTGGTCCTGAGCTTTCATTGCTGGGAGGTTTTTGATTACTGATTCAATCTCTTTATTTGTTATTGGTTTGTTCATGTTTTCTGTATCCTCATAATTCAGTCTTGAAAGGTTACATGTTTCTAGAATTTTATCCATTTTATCTAGGATATCCAATTTGTTGGTGTATAATTATTCATAATAATTTCTTATGATCCTTTTTATGTCTGTGGCATCAGTTATTATATCTCCTCTCATTTCTGATTTTATTAATTTGAGTCTTCTCTCTTTTTTTTCTAAGTCTAGCTAAAGGTTTCTCAATTTCATTTATATTTTCAAAAACTTAACTCTTTGTTGATTTTTTTCTATTTTTTTCTCTCTTTCATTTACTTCTGTCCCAATCTTTATTATGTCCTTCCCTCTGTTAATTTTGGCCTTAGTTTTTTCTCTTTTTTTCAGTTCCTTGAGGTATAAAGTTACATTGTTTTCTGACTTTTTTAAATGTAGAATTTAACACTACATATAAAGACTTCCGTTAGACTGCTTTTGTTGTATCTCATAAATGTTGATATGCTGTGTTTTCATTCTCATTTGTCTTAAGATAGTTTCTAACTTCCCTTTTGATTTCTTCTTTAACCCATTGGCTTTTCAAAAGTGTTGTGCTTAATTTCCATGTATTTGTGAATTTTCTAGTTTTCCTTCTGGTATTGATTTCCAGTTGCATTTCAGTGTGATCAGAAAAGATATTTAGTATGATTTAAGTCTTCTTAAATTTATTGAAACTTGTTTTGTGATCTAATACGAAATTTATTCTGTGGAATGTTCCATGTGTACTTGAAAAGAATGTGTATTGTTGTTGAGTAGAATTGTCTGTATATGTCTGTTAGGTCCACTTATTTTATAGTGTTATCCAAGTCCTCTTTTTCCTTATTGATTTTCTGTCTGTATCATCTGTCCGTTATTGTAAGTGGGATATTGAAGTTTCCTACTATTATTGTAATGCTGTCTATTTCTCCATTCAGTTTTGGCTATGTTGCTGTATATATTAGTGTGCTCTGATGATGAGTACATATATCTTATTATATCTTCCCATGAATTGACCCTTTTATCATTATATAATGTACATCTTTTTTTGACAATTTTTGACTTAAAGCCCATTTTCTCTGTTGTAAGATGGCTACTTCTTTGGGTTACCATTTGCACAGAACATGTTTTTTCACCTGTTTACTTTCAGCCTGTATGTGTCCTTATGCCTAAAGCGAGACTCTTATAAACAGCTGATAGTTGGATAGTTGGACTTGGGGGAGTTTTTTTGTTTGTTTGTTTGTTTGGTTTTTTTTTTTGGTATCCATTCAGCAACTGCATGTCTTCTGATTGAGGATTTTATTGAGTTTAAACCATTTACATGTAAAGTAATTACTGATAGGTCAGGACAACTGTTGCCATTTTGTTAATTGTTTGCTGTCTTATAACTCTTTTTGTTCTTTTTTTTCTCTCTTTGTGTCTTCCTTTGTGTTTTATTGATTTATTTTTGGTGACCTGTTTTTATTCCTTTTTAATTTTCTTTTGTGTATCTTGGATAGGCATTTTCTTTGTGGTTACCATGGAGCTTACCTAAAGCATCTTATTTTAACCTAATAACAACTCCAATAGCGTACAAAAACTCTACTCTTTTCCTCCCCATCCCCAATTTATTGATTTCATAAAATTACATCTTTTATATTGTGTATCCATAACATATTTTTATAATTAGAGTTATTTTTTAATACTTTTGTCTTTTAATTTTTATGGTAAAATTAAAAGTGATTTTCTCACCTCCATTACCATAGTACAGTATTTTGTATTTGTCTATGTATTAACCTTTACCTGTAAACTTTACACTTTTATATGCTTTTGTGTTGCTTTCTAGTACCATATTATTTCAACTTGAAGGACTTCCTTTAGGATTTCTTATAAGGCAGATCTAGTGGTGATGATCCCTCAACTTTTGTTTATCTGGGAAAGTCTTTAACTCTTTTTGTTTTTGAAAGACAGTTTTGACAAGTTATAGTATTCTTGGTTGGCAGTTCTTTCCTTTCAGCACTTTAATATGTCATCCCACTCCTGGCCTGAAAGTTTTTTTGCTGATAAATCTGTTCATGGTTTTATAGGGGTTCCTTTCTGATGAATCAATTTCTTTTGCTGTTTTCAAAATTCTTGCTTTCTCTTTGACTTATGACAATTTGATTTTAATGTGTCTCCAAGTAGACTTCTTTGGGTGCATTCTAGTTGGAGTTTGTTGTTTTGCTTTTTGTTTCTTGAATCTATACGTTGATTTTCTTTCCCAGTTTTAGAGTTTTCAGCTATTATTCCCTCAAATAAGTGTTTTTCCCCTGACTCTCACTCTTCTCCTGTGATTCTCATAATGCATTTATTGGTCTTTTTGATGATATCTTACAAGTCCCTTAGGCTTTCTCATTCCTTTTCATTCATTTTACCTTTTGCCCCTTTGATGGATAATATAAATGATCTGTGCTTGAGTTTGTTAATTCTTTCTTTGGATTGATGAAATCTGTTGCTGAACTTCTCTAGTGAATTTTTCAACTCAGTTATAGTTAGCTCCAATATTTCATGGTTTTTTAAAACTATTTTCTCTTTGTTGATATTTTTATTTTGTTCATGCATGTATCATTTTTCTGAGCCCATGCAGCCTCTTTATGATGCTTATTTTGAGTTATTCGTCAGGTAATTCATATATTTCCATTTCTTTATGGCTGGTTTTGGGAGATTTATTTTATTCCTTATACTGGGCCATGTTTTCCTATTTCTTCATGTGCTTTATCACATTTTGTTGGGATCCACACTTTTGAAAAAACAGCCATCTCTTCAACTCTTTACAGATGGCTTTTTTTCAGGAAAAGACCTTCACCATTCAGCCTAGTTAAAGATTCTGGGGGTGGGGGGGCTGTCAGATTTTTCCATTGATACATCTTCTCTGGACTTGTGCATGTGAATTTTCAGTTAGAGAGGTTTACATTCCTTCTTTCATGAGTTAATAATCGCTTGTTCTCTTTGGTGTCTATGAGCGGTATTGCAGGTTTTGTGGAGTTGCCACCCAGCTCTCTTTTATTCTTGGTGGCCCCCATGATTCTTTTTTGTTTGTTTTTTTGTTTTTTTCCCCCATGATTCTTGATTAGCCAGGCCCCATCAGTGCTCAAATAGGTGAGACAGAAATCTGTCTATCAGGCAGCCTCCTGAAAATCCAGAACATTGGGCACATGCTCCACTCTTCTCTTTCCTCCCAGGCAAAGGCCACGGAGCTGTTATCATCCTCTGGCTGCTGTACCATAGGTCTTTTTTTTTTAATTTTTTTATTTTAATAAGGTTTTTTTTATAGATGTCAACATGTCATTACATGCTATATTATGCTATATTATACCATATTATTTTATTTATTTATTTATTTATTATTTATTTATTTTTATTTTTTTCTTTTTAATTTATTTTTTTTCCTGTTAGTTTCAGGTGTACAGAACAATACAATAGTTACCCTTTTCACCCTCACTAGGTAACAACCCCCCTCCCCCCATCTATTGCCCTCCCACCCCCGAAATCATGCTTATCTATTACAATTCCATTGAATCCGTTCCCGCTCTCTACTCCATGTCCCAAGACTATATGTATATATATAATTATAGTTGACATACAGTATTATTCAACATCAGTTTCAGAAATACAATGCGGTGGTCATAGGTCTGTTTTGAAGCAGCAGCAAGCTGCCCTGCTCTCTTTTGTTTTCAGCAGCCTCCAAGCAGCTAGAGTATGCCTGGTCCAGTCAGCACTCCAAAACAGGTGGGACAGAAACTAGTCTTTTAGGTACTCCCCTAAAAAGCTGGAACATTGAGTGTATGCTCCGGCTCTTTCCATCCTCAGGGAAAAGCTGGGAGTTGGATGTTTTTCCCAAGCTCATTTCATATTAACTAGGGGTAGGAACTATGGTGAATGAGGGCATGCTAGTCCAAAACTTTGCCTCTGTTCTCTGCAACCTCCGATCTGGCAATTTTCCTGCCAGTGCTTAGATTCAGGTAAGACACAAACTAGTCCTTTGGGAAGCTCCGTGAAAAGCCAGAACATTGCATATACGTTTCAGTCTTCTCTTTTCTACCCTAGCGAGAACCCTGGAGCTGGGAGTTTTCTCCCAATTATGCTGTGCTGCGCTTGGGGGAGAGTCTTTGGTGATTTGGTACCATGAATTTTCCTACTGGCTTTAATGTGGCTGATTTCACACTCACCTGGGGTACAGGAGCCTCTTAACTGTTTCCTGGATTTCTCATAAAGGGAATTGGTCCCTGTATTGTTAAATTGAGGTCTCTGTAGGGGGAAGGAGGATTTGGGGCTCCTATTCCATCATCTTGCTGTTGTCAAGCTGAGAGTCTTATTTTAAATTCCTGGTGCTGTGGGTTCTTAAGGGCTAGGGCTACCTGAGACTATTTTTATGTTCTATGGTTGTTATATAGTGAGCTCTCACCAAAGGCTTGATGGAGAGATAGAAATGTGAATCAAGGTAGAAGGAAAATGGGTAGGTACTTATCTTTGCATTCTTTTCTTACTTGCATTACAGGAGGCTTTCTTTGAATAAGTACTTAAGACTACCGTTAGGCATTGTTATTCTATTTCTTCCAAGTTCAATCATGAATGGAAAAAAAAAAAAAGAGTTGAACTTTCCAGGATAACTTAGCAGGAAAACCTCTATCAGACTTACTGTTTTAAAATACTCAGGTCACTAATTTCTTTACAGAATTAGAATTGCAGCATTATTTGGCTAGCAACATAGATATCATCTAGTCAAGTCCCTCCACACTTGATTTTACAAATAAAGCGGCCAAAGCCTGGAGAGGTTTAAGGGTTGGTAAAAAGCTCTCACTGTTAATTAGGAGGGGTTATTACAACTAAGATCTCCTTGAGCCTGGCTCTTTCTTATGTATCAAAACCATGTCTCAAGTCTGAAACAATTAAGATGTATGAAAAATACCTCAAATTGGTTGCATACAAAATACACTTCATAGGTGAATTTAGTATTCACAGGTCATTATTTCAGATCTCCAGCTGTTACAGAACAAAACTGCCTGAAACTTCTGCATTAACTCCAGATGTCTGCTAAACACTACTAATAATTGAAATAGTAACAAGAGTGCTGCAGTTAGTCTACAAGAACAAAATAAAAACCACACACACTTTCTTAAATCCTTTTTTTTTTTTTGGTAGCTATTAATGTGTCTGTGTGGCACCTTGAATTAACATTGTGATTGAGGAAATTGAGGAGATAAGCTTCAAAATAGAGTATGTGCTGGGGATATTAGTTTAAGCTATTTAAAAATCATTACCTAGCAGTGTATTTAGGTTAATTTGGGGGAAATATATTTGTGGGTGCAAAGAAATAAAGTTGAATCTGAGCAGACTGTTTGTTTACATGGTAAGATTGGATGACAGCTCTGATACTGGAGAAAAAAACAGCATAAAGGAAAAAAAATGACAAGCATTTTCAGTGTTTCCTCCTAATACTCTTGCACTGTTGAGCACAGTTTCATCTCTTATGAAAGGCAAGGTATTTCATCTCTTATTTTGATTAAGGCTAGTTATTTACTGACCTATTCTAAAGCTTTAGTTCATTCATTCATTTCACAAATACTTATGAAAACTATTATTTTCTACTTACATATTAGAAAGGTAAATGCATGACTGGATCCATATGGCTAGTTTATTTTAAAGATAAAAAAATAATATCAAATGTTCACTGTGGGCTGAGCATTTTGCCTACACAATCTCCCTTACTCCTTAAAAGGAACCTTATAAAGCATGTTCTATTATTATTCTTTTTTTATTGATGAGAGAACTGATACACAAAGAAATTATGTAACCTGTGCAAGGTCATAAAATTAGTATTTTGAAGAGTAGGAGTGAAATCCAAGAATTTGAATCCAGAATATACACGATACAGCCTCTTATATGTAGAATTAGAAAGTAAACAGTGATTCTTAAAAGTGGAGCAGGGAAATTGTCACAAACTCTTTTAGGAATACAGCAGGATAAACTGTTGTCTATTAACTCAGAGTAAAATATGGTAATGCACAATGCACATGTATTTGAAATATGTTTAGTTTTTTTCATGACCTTTTGAATTGCATTCAAGGTCCTTGCATGGGATGACAGGAGAAGAGATTCTTCAGTTCAAAGCAAAGGCCAACTGAGGGAGAAAGTCATCTTTGAGTTTATCATTTCAACTTCTGTGTTCTTATACTTTAGGAAACGGAGGCACCACAAGCTTTAACGCCTCTCCCAAGGTTACCCAGGGAGACTAACTAGTACTCTCCTCTCTCCACCACACTGCCATCCTTCCTACATCTAATATTTTGGAAATATCTATTTCTAATAGGTTAGAACCCATTTAAATGGATTCAGGTCAGTGAACCATCAATAGGAAATCATAAATGAATTACTTAGAAGGTGATTGAAAAAACATCATGGGAAAAGAAAAATGTTGTTCTCCTTAAGGACTAAGGACATAGAATGGGTTTAAGGATGCTGAGATTGTTAGGCTCTTTAAAAGAGGGAGCTAAGATATTATTTTGATATTAATTATTTCTATTATTTGTATTTAGATATTGAAAAAAACCCAAACAAAGTTTGAAATCAATGTCAATATAAATGTTTATCAAAATCCTAATTGCTCTAGTTTAACTCTTAATTACAAATAACTCAGGACTCAATAGATTCCCATTTTTCCCACTTCAGTCTTGGAGAGGAAGATGATTTCTATTTCTTAAATATGTGCAACCCTGAAAACAATAGACCTGTTGTTCAAATAAGAACTTAAAGATAATCTCTAAACAAAATAATCTGTTTATGTCGATTATTTTTGTGACATTTAGAAGCTTTTGAGGACCTTGAAAGGAAATCTGTAAATTCTGACATCAACACACAGTAAAGTCAATATGATGGATGCAGGGTTTAGAGTAGTTTTATTTTAGGATGAAAAATACATGTGAAATATGGGTTTGTGAGTTTTATTAATCTTTTTATCCTTGGGGCCCAAATGCTGACACTTCTCCATTAGACACTTTAGAAGTTATAATGATGGACAATCTATCAGCAAGCCTCCAGCCATGGGCCTTCCTAGCAGGCTAGTGTTCTAGTGATCAATATGATATAACCTAGTGAAACCTCCTGCGGATGTCGTCACATTGAAACTTGGCCGAGAATACAAATCTCATGAGTATGATTTGCTGTGATATTATGTGTCCTGAGTTTTGGTTTTCTTGGAGGATGCTTGATTCCTCCAATGCCCAATAAAATACCTTATAAAGTTTACACAACATAATGTAATACCATAATTATGTATCGGTATTTGGAATCATTAAAAAAGCCCAGCTTTGTGAACATAGGCCTGTTAGTTCGATGTGTCTGAGTCTCTGTCTGTTTCTCTCTCTAAATCTAAGACTAGAATTTGCTAGCCTAAAGTTACTGCAAGCATTACATGTGCTAAAGCATGTTAAACACTTAGTGTAATGCTTGGCCCCTAATTAGTGTTCAGTCAATGTTATCGGTCATCTTATTATTTATAAATTATCCAAAAATATTTAAATGCCCTCAGGAGGATCCTTTCAGATGAGATACATTAAAATAGTGTGTGAGGTAGAAAGAGTTCTTAACTTCAAATGAAGAAAAAAAAAATGGGGTTCTTGCCTCAGCATTATCATTGGTTAGTGAGCCACAGGCCCCAGACTATAAAGTGAAGGAGATACGTTAGATCTATTTATTTAAAAATATAGGTGGAGCCCTACTCTGCATGAGGCACTAACTAATCGCTGTAGATACAGCTGTGAACAAGACAGACTAAGTCCCTGCTCCCATTCTAGTGGGAGAAACGGGAAAATATGTAAACAAACAAACAAACAAACAAAAACCAAATAAGATCATTTCATAATGGAGGTGATAGCTACTGTAAATACAAATAGAGTAGGGAAATGGGATAGAGAGTAACTAAGGGGCAGGGGCTCTGCATTAGATATAATGGTCAGGAAATACCTTTGAGAAGGTGGCATTCAAGCCAGTGTCATAATAATGAAAATGGTCTAGCCGTGCAGGGATCTGAGGGAAGGCAAAGGGAACAGCTGCCGTAGGTGTCCCGGATAAGGATTCAGCTTACCGCACTCAACAAACATGAAAACCAGTGTGACTCAAATGCAGCGAGGGCAGAAGAGAACATATGAGATCGAGTTGGAAACATGACATGGGTCTTTCAATTATTTCTAAACTCTCCTCCTGATTTAATTTTTGAAGTTTTCTAAGACTGGATAGTGATTCTGATTTTTTTTTCCCCTATACCTTAGAAGGGAGCTAGATATAATATTCACTTACTGATAAGAATCCTGGGATCCCTCACAGAAAAGGTTTATAATTCCTTTACGTGCCATGAAGAACAGAGATGAAAAAGCATGAGCCATTTTGGAAACTTATTTATACTATTTTTGTGGTTGTTGTGCAAAATGATAATTACTAAATGGCTCACATATTTTCATCATCATAAAGGCTAAGAAAGGGGCTGTGTTTTAGATTTGTTAGAACAAAAAGGAGGGATAAAACCAGGGTAATATTTCCTATAGTATGAAAATATATTCCTTTCATATACATTCAAAGTAAAAACACCTCGTGAATGTAAGTCTTGTTTCTGCTCTTTGGAACGTTGCTTCTTTTGCACCAGGAGATGAATCCAGTGATGCCTAGAGATGCAGCAATAACTTGGTAATGAGATATTGATTTCTACAATTAAAACTTCACTAGTATCATATTTTCAATCTAAACGAATGCTTCATTATACTAATTGATAGCATAACAATAACTAGAACTTTTAGAGATTGTAATTAATTTTAATCACATAGTATTTCTATACTAATCCATAGGTATAATGTGATCTTTTAGAAATCAGGCAATTTTTACATACAATTAAAGTAAGCCAAAGTGCCCTTTTATTTTATGGGGTGTTAATACGGCAGTATAATTAGGCACATAGTGTACTATGAAGATGTTGGGCTGCATTTGGGAGAGATGAAATTTGACCCATCCCGCCTTTCTCTCTCTGCCCGTTGCTACATGGTCATTAACTACTCACTTCTTCTCTCTGGATAGTTATTTCTCACTTGAGAAATAGGAGAATTGGACTAAATAACCTCCAAGATCTCTTATATTTCGAAAAATGGTATTTTGGGAAGAAGGCATTCCTTAGGAAGAAATGACCTTAGATATCTCCATTTGTTTCCTTTAACAACTAGTTGCCTATAACCCCAAATCTAGATCTTTCATTCTCTACTGACATCCAGGAAAGAGGCATATTTAAGGGATAAGGCCTCATACAAAGACCATCATTCAGAAACCACGATCTGGTAAAACATCACTGAACGTGGAAAGCTAACAAAAAGCAAAGGAAGGTAGGCCTGGGCCTCATCCTCTTGACTGTTTTACCTCTCTGTATTTTCTTCTACAAACCCCCATCCTCTCCTTAATCTTGATATGTCCTATGATAGTCATTGTTTTCTTCCAAAATTCATAATGGACAGTATATTGGATCTCATTGTCCTATCACATGTATGTCTAAATCAAAACCACAATGAGATATCGCCTCATGTCTGTTAGAATGGCTATTATTAAAAACAAAAGGTAACAAGTGTTGGTGAGATTGTGGAGAAATTGGAGCCCTTATTCCTTACAACATGCCTCTTTTCATGTCACATTTGAGTAAGCCTCTGTTCTTTGCACTGAATCAGACCTTTGCTATATGAATGATTTGGTTTGCTCAAATGGTTCTGGGTGATAGGAGAAACAGGACTCAACTTCATGAATGTGCTAATGAATTCCTTGCTTTGGAAGTTAATGCTTATTAGCTGACATCTGTACTTTCTTTTTAATATCTGTAGAGGACATTTAAGGATGTCTTTGCTATTTCAATAGCATACCACCAGCAGAACAGAACTAGCTTCAGAAATAATAAGAACTGGCTTTTGTGAGTTTGTCGTCCTTCCAGCTGAGTGGGATTAATCCAGCCTCCACCAGTTTGGACCGTAGCTACCCTCATCCAGAAATCTCTGGCTGCACCACCCTCCTGCTCTGCCTTCCTCCACTTGGAGCTCTGAGTCATTCTCACTGAGTTTTAGTTTGGGACCTTTTAAAAGCTGTTTTTCTGCTGACTGCAATCCATTCTTCCTGCAGCAACAGGATATGAATAGCTCAAACTAATATTTTTCTTTATGTTCCTTAGAAATATACAGGTGGATTTTTTTTAGGCGTCTCAAACACTGCAGGTGAAGGTCATTTATTTATTTACCTTGGTCAGTTCTCTTAGCCTGGCAGAAATGATCTCTCATATCAGGTAGGAAAAAACTAGGCGAGAGAGTAAGAGAATCACTCAGCATCAAGTAGAACCAGAGCCAGAAACTAATTTCCAATTTGGTGGCCTTCACCTTCTTCCCCAAACCCATACTTTATCTGTATCCCGGTTAAATGCGAGAGCTTTGAAGCCAGAAGGCCTCAGAGCAACGCATACTGTCACCTACTGGCTATGCTGACTTGGGAGAAATGCTGTAGCTCCTTTAGCCTCACTCCCCTCATTTGCAAAATGAAGATAATGAACGTGTCTCCTAGAATTTTTGTGAGGATTAAATGAGATAATGTATGTAAATCATTTGGCATGTTGCCTGGTACACATTAAGTCCTGAAAAGTATTTCCTATTACTTCAGTAGCAGTGCATAGCATGATAAATGGCTTATTAAAATTAAGTCAAGTCAAATCTATTAGTAATGTTCAATAAAGTGCCTGTTCTCAGTGCTTTGCTATAAGTCCCAGGAAAATGCAAGAGAAATAGAATACAGCCTTCAATTTTGTGATGCTAATAAAGCCATTGGGTGGAAAAGGGTACCAGTGAAAACTCATTCCTTTAACAAATGCTTACTGAGTGTCTACTAGGCCTCTAGGATGAAATAAAATTTCTACTCTAGTAGAATTTACATTCCAGCTGGGGGGATGGGAAACAATTAACAGTCTTAATAAAGAAGTTATTTGTAAAGTATGAGGGAATTAGATTTTAAAAAGGGGAGATTGGATGAATGCAACTTGAGACAGGGAAGTCAGGTGGACCTCCATGTAAGATGGTATTTGAAAACGACTTGAATGCAATGACATAGTGAGTCACACCACCATAGAATCGGAGTTCATCATGTGGTAAACCACCCAGTCTGCTTGTTATGGGCCCTGGAATTACACTCAAAGTAAGGCATTCCAAGTGGGAGAGAATAGCAAGGTAGAGTCCTTGGTTCAGGTACACATTCATTAAGCAACTATTTATTGAGTGGCTCCTGAGTATTAGGTAATAGAGAAGGCGGTAAGTAGAGGGAAGGACCCAGAACAAAAGTTGGTAGTGTGGCTCATGGACTGCCATGCTTTCTTTCCCCTTCTACATCTGTAAAAAAAATTATTAATAGGTTATATGAAGCATAGGAGCATCCCCAGAATTCCTCTCAGTATATCACTCCAGGAAAGCTAAATCAGCATATCATATTTGACCAATGAGATCAAGTCCATTTTCAAGCTCTGTGCTTTGACACTGCAAGACTTCATGCACATTTAGGACAGATCTTCTATTAAGCGTGTTCTGATGGGCCGGCCAAGTGGCTCGTTGGTTAAGAGTTGGCTTGGGAGCGCGAGCTCTGAGCAGTAGGGCTGCCGGTTCGGATCCCACATGGGCCAGTGATGCTGTGCCCTCTACAGCTAAGATGGTGAACAACAGCTCGACCTGGAGTTGGGCTGCCATGAGTTGCTGGTGATGGCCTAGGCTGCAGTGGGGCTGCAGTGGGCTGCCATAAAAAAATTTTTTTTTTTTTAAAGTGTATTCTGACATTCTGGTCCATGTATAGGTATTTTTATCCTGCTTTCCTTAATATTTTTTCCTGTTGTATTTCTAGTATCTTCTCGCATCAGCCCCTCACCCCAGCAATTTTAGACAATGAGGTATTTTTGTTTACTGAAAATTAGAGCCTTATGCATAAATGTACTGAGAAACTGCCCACATGATGTGAAGAGTGCCCATATCAGATGATCTGTACCATGATGTTTTTTAGTGATAACCAACAGTTTCACACTTATAGTTCTGTTTGTTCTTGTTGATACATTTTAACGTGTTTCAGAGCCTGTATGGTTTGATGTTCTCTCCATCAGTACAACTGACGCTGTAATACTGTGCTTTCTGTCCATATCCTCCAAACCTAGAGGTTCCTTCTGGTTCCTAAAGTGATTATGTGTACAATACTGGTACATTATAAGCTGACTTTTTTTTCTTGTCCACAATGACTTCTTTCATCCCCATTCCATCAAGTTAAAAGGCAAGCAACTCAACTCCTGTACTGCCTAAGTGGCATGTTAAATTACAAGTGTTCCCACACTCTGTAAATAATTGTCAAGGACAGAAAATTCAGTCCTGTATTATTGATTCAGGAACTTGGGCTTTTTAAGTAATATATATATATATATATATATATATATATATATATATATATCACAAGTGAATCAAAGCCAATTACTTTGGAAAGAAAAAAAAAAGAGAGAGTGAGTTGTTTCATCATTACAGAACATTTTGAAGGAATTGAAAAGGCTTTTTCCAAGCTGAGATAAGGTATTCAGTTCACAAGAAAATAATGTTTACCCCCAAAAAGCAAATCTAATCTAATGAATATCAAATTTATGGGTGTGTGTGGGGGAAACTGAGCCTCTATTGATGTTATCACCCTGCTTCCTGCAAATTGGATAATAGTTCTCTAACTCTGAAAGCAGGTGCTCATGGATTATGGTTTGTGTCCCCCATGGCCTCTTTATGTGGTGACAAACTCAGGAATCACACTTTGTGGGGGGATGGGGTGTGGTGGGGATCAGTGCGTTGAAAAACACTGTGGGAAAGACTGCGTAATCTCAGTCGAACCAAGCTTATATGGTGAGGCCACCAGAGACCTAATTGTATCCCTGTGGTAGTGTGGTGCTCCTGTGTTCAGTGTATGCATAACCAAAAGCATGAATTCAACTAAAATAATGCAAACATCAATACACATGCAGGTTGGAAGAAACAAAGGGAGTAAGAGGGAAGGGTTTTACAGGCTGACCACAAAACAGAGGAGGAATGGTTACATTGAAGAGAAATCTATGATGGCAAGGCAGCATGGTTAGTTTTAAGACTAGTTTTGGTGAATATCAAAATGTGAGTGTGTATGGGTAAGTGAGTACGTGGTTTTCCGGATAGGCTCCGACCTACCGCTGGTACTTAGGGGGATGTTTGGCTCATGCCCAGAGACTCTGGAGGAAAGACCTCCAACTCAGTGGAGAGCTTGCTATGGTGGAAGTTAGAAGAAACTGGTCCTGGCTCTGCTTCTGCCATCCTCAGGTTGTACCATCTTGGGCCATAGGTTTTCTCACTCTGAGCCTTAGTGCATGGAGAGCTTATGATTTTCACTATCCTTTTTACAGTTTTCACTATCTCATATTAGCTCCTAACTCAAAAACACGTGCATACGTACACATATTGATATATTCAGGTACATAGGGAGAACTTAGTCTCCTGGCAAAAGGCCTTTCTAGCATTTGGTCCTGTAATTCTTACAAGGACTCTTTGAGTGAGGTGCTATTAGCATTTTCATCCTGCAAGTGAGGAATCAAGCTCAGGCAGGCCCTGCTGCCTTACTCATGGTGAATCTGTCACCAGAGAGTGTAGAGACATCTTAAGCCCAAGATCCTAACACAGGAACAATGTTTTCAACTGCTTTGGGTTTCACACCCTGCAATATTTAGGCTGCTATGAAGATGATTATTTTTATAGTGCCCGAGTCTCTAATATAGTTTCTTCAGTACACTGAGGTACGTAATTTGGGGTAACCTGGGTCTGTGTAGCTGCGGTGAGCTAGATAACATACCTATTCAGTCCAGCTGGTTTGAACCTTAATTAAGGGAAAGAGTCAGGAATGAACAGTCCTGCCATTCTGTGGTGGCCAGGGTTGGTGGTGGGGAGGTCTTCAATGATGAGAGAAGATTGCCTTTCAATCCTTAAACCCCATCACAAACAATTGACTCTATCTAAATACACTACTCATGTCTCTAAACAGGGGTAGTCAAAGAAAATCTCTTTACACATATGAACCCAATGATTTTTTTGCAGGTGTCTTAGCAACACAAGAGAAAGATAGGTAAGGACTTAGAGGCAGAGCTATCGTTTTGAAGACATGAACACAAGTTCTTCGACCATTGCTAATGATTTTCTCATCCTCACAAACTTGTATGTCACTTACTTCCATCCTGTCACCATCAGCATCACCACCGTGATCCTCATCCTCATGGGTGGGTCTTTCCCCATTCTGTTTAGCATACTGGTTCTGATTTAGAACTGCTATTAGTCTGGATTCAACCAGCTGGCTATTAAGTACCAATTAAGTACAGCTTAATATGAAACATTAAAAGATAAGAAAAAAGATGTTTTGTAGAGATGTGGTGTTGGTCATAAGTATTTTCATGGTGACACAAACCCAATTCTTATTGGCTTAAGAGAAAAAAAAAAGTCCATTTAGGGAATCTAAGAATATAGGTGCCTTTAGGCCCCCCTGAATCTAGGAGTCCAAAAACTGCAGTCTTGGCTCTCTCTTTTCTGCCACTCAGCTCTGCTTCCGTCTGTGGGCACTGGCTGTATTCAGCTTCATTCTCTGCAGTATCTTTTTCTGTTGTGGGAAAGAGACCACCAGATGCTAAACCATGACAGCTCTTGTTCAAAAGGAGAGACTTTCCTCCAGTCTTTTGCATATGAGTATGTCAACTCACCCTTGGGCGAATCTTTTTTGCCAAGAGTCTGGGGTACTGATTAACGACCAGCCAGGGTTACGGGTTCCTTTTTGTGCCTGGAGGTTGATCCAACATCTGAGATTGACAGCATTCGTGAGCCTATGGCATAGGGAAATTTTGTTCTCCAAATAAACGTCGGTTGCCCAGGCAAACAGCACATGTTCACTGCACATATGCAGTTATCTATGAATAATTTGTCTATTCCCTCAAAGTGTTTGGAGCACCTGGGAATAGTGGTGAGGATCATTAAATTGAGGTAAATAAATCACGTGATGCAAAACACCAAGGTAAGAAAGAATAAGCTTATTTGTAGAAAACCAGGGTAGTAACAATGGGACCTGAAAAGATAAAACAAAGATATTTACAGTTCCACCTGCTGAGTCAACTAGATGGACTATTAACCATTTAGGGAGCAATATTATTAAATTCATTTGAATTAAACAAATAGTGAAAAGTTGTATTTCTCTCCTTAGAGCCAAGTAACTCACTCTCTTACTTTAACTCTCCCTCTTTCCCCTTCTGTCTCAATTATTATTTTTTTTCAAACATATGTAAATATTTGCTGGGAAATACCTGTTACAGAAACTAGTTTGGACTTGTCTAAATCCTAAGGAAGCACAAAGCCCAGATAGTTAAGCATTAATATCACAGTTGTGATGGCAACATTATCACTGCTTTGCCGTTGTTAACAGTAGACAACCAATTACTGCAGAACTAATTTCCTCCGAGATGATGAGGATGGTAGCTGTGGTTTGAGGCGAGGAAGAGCTGCCTGCCTGTGAGATCTGGGAAACCAAGTGAACGAAAATAGCTCTGGGTTCAGTCAGTCTCATTTAAAAATCAGCTTTAAAAGCCCTATTACTTAAACAAGATGCCATTGTTAATGCTATTATATCCTTTTCAGAAATGTTGTTGCTCCTAATTTGAAACAAGTGCTTCCTTTAGGGTCAATTAAGCAGATGAATGACATTTCTGAGGACCACAGAGTTAACATGTTTGGTTGACAGCCAAGCCAGGGATGCTGGATACGATGACTTAGAATTTGCACTTCCAGAAATAACTACTCTCCTTATTCCGGGAAGACATTGATTGGGTGAGAGAAGAAAACTACTTTATTCGCATTTTCATTTTGCTTTGTTGGAGCATTTACCCTTTTCCTACCAGGAAAAATGAAGATAAATTTATAGAGGGTGTTTGTTTGTTATATCGCTGGCATCCATTCATTTTTCCTGTCAAACAGTATTTTGTTTCTTTTTTAAGGAATTTATGCCACTCTTAGCAATATAGCTTGTGTGAGATTGATCCCTTTCTAAGCTTCACGGATGGGTCTGGGTCGCCTTAAGGCAACTGGGGTGCACAAGGGCCTTTGTGGTTAGATCAGGAGAGGATGCGTGACCTAACCAGTGTTAATGAACTAATAAGAAACGGAGGTTTCCAGTTAAAGGTAAGCCTACTTCTTTTTTTTTTTTTTTAAAGATTTTTATTGGGGAGTTGGGGGGATGGGAACAGTGCTGGGGAATTGGGGGAAGGGGAACAGACAAGTTGCTGTTGTTTTGTTCTTCAGTCTAGTTGTGGAGGACGTTGCTTCACTGGCCCAAGTTGGCACCATCATTGCGCTCTTCTCTGGCGAGGCAGATCAGTCGCCGGCTTCTGGACGGCCGCTCACTGCGGCTGCTGGCCGCTCACGCTGGCTGCTGGCCACACACGGTAGCCCATGGCAACCCACTGCCACAGGGACTGCAGCCTCCGCCGTCGCCGGCAACTCATGGCAGCCCAGCTCCAGGTTGAGCTGTTGTTCAGCATCTTAGCTGTAGAGGGCAGTGTCACTGGCCCTCATATGTGGGATCCGAACCGGGGTCCTCTGGCATCCCAAGCGAGTTCTTAACCATCGCGCCACTCGGCCGGCCCTAAGCCTACTTCTTTAGAAGGCACTACAATGGCAGTCCCTCCCTCTCCATGAGCTGCCAGACAGGCATCTTGTCACCATTAATGAGACTATCTGTGAATGAAACAGAAGTAGAAGCGTTAAACGTAATATTGGGGGGAAAAAAGAAAAGAAAAAGCCAAAACACATTCTGGTTCTGGTTACAATGAGCCCTGAGTTATTGGCTCCTGAAGAGGGGCTTCTCTTGAACTAGCCAGATCCATGAGGTAGTAAATACATGTTCTGGAGGTAGACAGTTTAAATGGACTTAAAGGGGTAGGAAGAGTCCTGATGTAGTTAATCCACAAAGATCTAAAGAAGCAAGTGAAAAATTACCCATAACCCACCCACCCAGACATATTAATCATCCCAATATTGATGAGATGTTAGGTTGTTTTGGATTTTTCCAGATGGATGAGAGAAAAGTTAGGTAATTATTTCTGTGCTCTTAAGATAAAGGAAGACTTTTAAAGTATTTCACCAAAGCTGGAAACTGTAATGTAAAAGATGAATCTCACCTCATAAAAGTTTAAACATTTTATATAGAAAAATAGTAACAAAGTTAAAAAGATGTGACAAGCTTGAAAAAAAAAATATGCAACAGTATATCGGATAAAGAATTAATGCTACCAATGTATAAAGAGCCTTTACAAATTCATAATTAAAAGTTGAATACCCCAGTAAAAATTGGGCATGGAAAATGAATAGGCAAGTCGCATAAGGAGAAATACATATATGAAACCAAATAATCAGCCCTACTTCTGGCAAGGTTTGGGGCTTTGAGAAATTGACTTTACCTCTTTACTTTGCTGTCTCCTTCTTGGTTAAAACAGGCATGATGACACTTGCTTTACAGCATTTTTATAAAGTCAAAATGATGAAAGTTCACGTAAAATATTTCATAAATATGAGGAATGAGATTTAGGAAATGGTCTCCAAATTTACTCCTATGGTTGTCTTACCTCTCTCATTTTGCTTGCAGAGGAAGAAGAACAGCAACAACAAAAAGCCCCTGTGAATTAGAAAGTTTAATGGCATCGTTTGATAGTTAAGTTATTGAGCACATCACAGCATCTCATTTGGGTCAATGGATTGGATGACTAAAAATTTTGAACTACAACTAAAACAATAAGTTTAATGTGGAAGTTTGTGGTACATTGCTATAAAGTAAGCGCTCATAATAAGCCTAGGGAGGAAAATTATTACAATTGCCAAGGGCTAATTCTAGAAAGATAGTATTTGAAATATTTTTTCAGCATTATCTTATTCAATCTTTACAGTAAGCCTATCAGGACAGCATAAACCCTATTATTATTAATTTTTTTCCCTCTTTTTGAAGTTGGAGCCCCCAGAGATTAAGAAACTTGCTCAGCTAATACAGAGCAGAACGGAAGCGTGAGTTCAGGTCAAGTTCACTGCTTGTGCCGCCAGCTCCGCTAACCCTTATGCTATAGTCTAGTATCCATTTTGGATTTTTTTACAATGCCAGAATAATGTGAGGATCATATTCACAACATTTTTCTTTCATTTGCTCTGTTTTACATGTATACCAGTGCCCCAACCCCAATTCAAGACTGGGTGGTAGGCAGATATCTGAGAAGCCAGTAAGTGCCAAGTGTTGTCCTTGATGTTGGGTAGTTTAAAATATGAGGTTAGGCAGACTCTCTGCATACAAGAGCACATTATTTCTCTTTTTCTCAGCTTGCAGCACATGCTGCTCTATTGTTAGGTAGCCACTGGATGCCTTAATATTTACAGTTGCATTGTTAACCTTTCTAAAACTCAGGCTTTGAAATTTAACACTTTTAAGTTCAAATCCTCACTTCACTGCTTGCTACCTGTATAATTGTGTGCAAGTTTCCTCATAATCAAATAGAGACAGTAAAAACAATTTGATAGCAGTGATGTGAGCTTTAATTGAGATGCTTTATACAAAACACCTATCAGAGTACCAGGAGCACAGTGAGCGCTCACCTAAGGATCAGTTTCATAACAATGATTATGGCTGATTTCTGTATTGAAGTCTGAAGCTTCCACATCTGGATGGAAAGCTTTAGCTGTAATTTGGTTTCTTCTAAAGTAACAATGGGCTGAACCCATGTAGCTCTACACAGAAAAAGATAATTTTTAGTCTGAGAACACTAGCACCTTTAAAGAATTTTAGGTTTCATTGTATTTCCACAAAAGAAGAGTGTTGTATTTAACTGAGATCTTCCATCACAGAGCCGGAGTTGCTCAGGAACTCTTGCTTGGGCTAAAATGCCCACGGATTTCTTCATCTCAGGGCAAAGTCAGCAGCAGCAAATAGCCACAGTTGCAATACTGCTATCATAGAATTAAAAAAAGAAAATTCCTCGTGGTCCATTGCATTCCAAGTTATAGATATTTTTATTTGAATATTGAGTCCTCTGACAGCCCGACTGGTTCCCAGAGGAGTCCATCAGGGATGGAAGAGCAACACACTATCTTTCCCCAAAATGAAAATGCCACCTGTTATTAGATCAACGTGGCATTGTGCACAGCAGCATATTTCAGACAAGCACTGATTTGCATAAGGCTTAGAAAACCATCTCTCCATGATGCAGAAACCTTCGCATCCATCCCCCTGACTTATTGCTGTGGTTGGAGGATGGCACACCTCATACAGAGGAGACCTAGTGTGCGGGTTCCACGTGGCTATCAGCACCGCCCTCAGTGTGGCCTTGGGTGCTAGCTGCCCCAGAGCAGTGAGACATCCTGTGCTGCTTAAAAGGACATTAGGAGACTCATTGTTTATTATAATCGGGTTCATTATGTGCAAGTTCTATTTATTTATAAAAATTTTATTAAAGTAGAGTTTTCATCTAATCTTTTATGAGTTTCACTCCTCAGTAACCTCTATAAGCTTCTGGCAGGACACACCAGTATTTAAACTTAATAAGTTGTTTTTATTGGTCGTAGGCTTTCCCTTTAAATAAATCTTTTAAGAAGTTGCCTTAACTCTCTGGTCTTTCAGTCTCAGCTGTTTTCCTCCCAGACGGAAGCTGTTTCCAGGTATGTCATTGAGACTCCTAGGAAACAAACGCTCAGACAGAATTACTAGTACAAAAAATGTGTTGGGGAAGAATACCTGTGAAAGTAAAGGGGAGAAGATAGGATTGGGACCAGAGACCTATCAGAACACAATGCAGATCTGAAAAAGCCTCTAGCGGCGCAATGGGGGCACTTTAGAGCAAAGAGTGCCCATTAGAAGATCCCTGTTTTGGACACATCAGTGGCTTGGCCCTTGTACCAGGGCCTGCCTCGTCACTGGCTTGGGCCACACTTGGTTGAAAAGCCAAGGCCGACCCAAAGGAACTAATATTGCTGGAGGCTGTCAGCTCACCAGAGTCCTGGCAGCTGGGCAGCAGGTCCTCTCTTGAAGTGGGACCTTTGGGGGTTTGTCACTTAACTGCTTTCCTACCAGGGCAAAGCAATATTGTTTTTTCTTAAAATTGGAAGTTTGGAAGACATGAGGAAACATAAGGTGACATGAGCCTCTTCTTGCTCTAAAATCCCTCCTAACTGCAAAATCCCGACTGCCTAATTGAAGGCTGCTGGGAAAATTCTTATCACCATGGTCGGCTTGCAAGTGGCCCCTTCTGGCACAGACAGCCGCGTTGAATTTTCCAGTTAGTCTTGAACCCTAAGAGCCACGTGGAGGCAAAACTGGGTAGCTCCTATTGTCCCCAGTGAGCTGATTGCCAACAATTTCCATAGTTCATTGAGAATTCACTATAGAATACAACTCATAAGTTGTTAGAGATATTGAAACTGCATTTCAGGTAACCAGTTAACCCCACGATCAGTCACCAGGAATCCCTGCTTGAGTGGTGGGATCGAAGGCGAGGCAAATGTCACACTCATTCAGAGGATAAATGTGCATGCTCTGTGAATGCTTGTCACTTATGAGACTTTTCCACAGCACATTTTGTCCCCCATCTCAGCCCCTGCTCTAAGCAAGAAGTTGGTTTTGTGTGTATTTACTACTCAGCAGATATCACCCTGGGCCCAGCATGTGTCTTCAGGTATTCTGCACCTGCCAGCTACATTGCCTGCTTAAAAATGTTCCCTGTAATATTTCATTAGGTAAGGTGAGCTGATTCACTGGTGGTTCCTTTACAAATTGAAATATTTTAGTGCTTAGCTATAGACATAATTAGGGATGTTTAAAATCCCGACCTAGAACTAAGAGCAGTTTTAATCATAAAGCCCTTGTCTCCTAAGCCATTCTCTACTCCTCTCTGTTGTAAAGGACTCTGCTTAGACCCACAGAAAAATATGTACTTCCATAGAAAATCCCTCTTCCACCCAAGAGACTCATTCTTCATCTGAAAAATGATGGAATTGGACTGAGGAACCTTTAATGTCTCATTTAGATCTGTTCCCATATGTTTCGGAGGAAATGTCTGTCCTCCCTGAAGACTAATGAGAAATAATGACAGGCTGCCTCTGCTAGACTCACTCCCACTCATGAAACAGGTGGAATATGGCACCAGGCTCCAGGAGGGAAAGAGGGGACCCTTAAATCAGAGGCCTCAGGATGGGTTGGACACTGTGACCCATGCAAAGGAGCCTGGAAATAACAGTTGTTACTCATCATTTAGTACTTACAAATATGGCCCTAATTATGATCAGTGGTTTACATTTACTGTACTTACCACAGCCCTTTGAGAGTGGTGTCACTGGCCCCGTTTTATAGATGTGCATATGAATCTAACAAAGAAAAGCAACGTGGCTACTGTCATTGGACTCTTAAGAGACTGAGCAAGGTACAGACATGGATTCTACCTGACTCTGCCATTCTCAGTCACCACACTTTGCCTGTCTGGTAGTTTTATTGGCTTATTCATTCCATGCCTAGGTATCAAGAGCCTGTTCCATACCAAGTTTGATCAAAGAGAGGGTGGCTGTTGGGTGGGAGTGAGTGGGCGCTGGAGATGAGAACGTTTTCTGTGCTTCTTCTGATTCTGACCGTCCTGTCTTCACACTGTGACTTTACCCTGTGATGACACTACGGAGTGTTTCCCTTCTGACTATTCTGAAGCCATCGCCTCCTAACGAGGAGCCCTAGGTTGCCAGTATCTTAATAACAGCTTTTAATTCCCGAATTCATTCACTGAAGGGAAGTGTTGGGTATTGCTAGGAGTCATGGTGAAAGCATCGGTTTCTCTGCCTGGAGCACCTTAAAGATTATGAGTGTTCAGTGCAGGGTGAGACAGGCTTTTAGGGGACACAACAGGATGGGAAGTGGTAAGTACTCGTATGTAGGAAAAAAACATAGGTCATATTTTCCACCAATTTTGCACCATTACACTCAAGTCACCATTTCAAAAAGCACGTAACTTTTTTGTGCTTATCTTTGTCTTTGAGCTTATCATACACTAATTTAGTTGTTCATTTTTCAATCTTCCCCACAAAACTAGCCTAGTGGGTTTATGAAGTCATCAGTACCCAAGGTTACCTAGGCACAATCATTTTGTTGTATTTATTCAACAAATACTTAATGGATATAATGATGTGTCACGCATTGTATAAGGCACTGGAAATGCAATGGTGAACAAGATAAATTCTTCCCAGCATGAGCTCACATTCAAGTGAAAAGACAGTTGGTAAATAATCAGAGAGCCTGGCAAAAATGTATGTCAATGCAGTTTCATGCAGTGACAAGGTAGAAAAAGAGAAATAAAGCTAGGTAAGAGGTTAGATGTTCCCTTTAGATAGCATGTTCAGGAAGTCCTTCCTAGAACATGTAAAAATTACAAAAGAGTTACCTCCGGAGCTAAGAATATTCCAGGAAGTAGAAAAAGCAAATAAAAGCATGAGACCCGGGCGAACTTGACTTGTGTGAGGAATAAGAAGCTAGTGGAATGGAATAAACAAAATGTCGGGTGAGAATTCACAGTGCTGAGGTAAGTGGTGAAGTAAGAGTTCGTAGAGGGCCTCGAGGCTCTTGGAATAAATCCTTGCTCAACAACTGTTTATTGAATATTAAGTATGCAGCAGGCGCTGTTTCAGGTGCTGGAAGTAGAGTTAGAAACAAATTAGATGCATTTGTTAGCCTTTGTAGAGCTTGTATTATTGGGGTAGAAACAAATAGTAAGTCAGATAAATTGTATGCATGTAATTTGTTATATATTATAAATAACATATAAATTACATATAATGTATTTATATTATTTATTATATATTAATATATGCAAATTATACACACATCTATATGCAGGATGTCACTATATATATATGTGTGTGTGTGTGTGTGTGTGTGTGTGTGTGTGTGTGTGTGTGTAATAGATTCTATTTATGGAGTATTGACTATTTTGCTCTTTAAACCCATGTGACAGCCCTATGCAGTAGGCATGATTTTTCTCACTGTATGAATAAGAAATTAATGAGAGGGCCAGCCGAGTGGAACGATGGTTAAGAACTGGCTTGGGATGCCAGAGGGCCCCGGTTTGGATCCCACATATGAGGGCCAGTGGCACTGCCCTCATAGTTAAGATGCTGAACAACAGCTCAACCTGGAGCTGGGCTGCCGTGAGTCGCCCTCAACGGCATAGGCTGCAGCCCCTGTGGCAGTGGGTTGCCACGGGCTACCATGTGTAGCCAGCAGCCAGCGTGAGCGGCCAGCAGCCACAGTGAGCGGCCGTCCAGAAGCCAGCGACTGATCTGCCTCCCCCGGGAAGAGCGTAATGATGGTGCCAACTTGGACCAGTGAAGCAACGTCCTCCACAACTAGACTGAAGAACAAAAGGACAGCAACTTGTGTTTCCCCTTCCCCTAAGTCCCCAGCACTGTTCCCATCCCCCCAATTCTCCAATAAAAATCTTTAAAAAAAAGAAAAAAGAAATTAATGAGAAACTGAGCCTCAAAGAAGTCATATAACTTTCCAAAGACTACATAGCTGGTAATGGAAATGGCTGGGGTTCTGACTCAGAAGCCTCTCTCTTTCCCACGGCACTGTAGCTACACTGACACAGTAGTAGCTGGTGCTACCTGTAACACCTATAGGTAGAATGAGCCTGTTTTACACTGTGGAAATTATTTGTAGCTACCCACCAGTGTTCTCCTAATTGTCCTTTAACTTGGCTCTTAAGAAGGTGTTGGCATTTAGTCATTGCTCCTTGCCAAACATTTTGGGAGACAATCCCTTTTGTTTGATGCCAGTAGTACTAAATGGCTGGCTATTCCTGCTGGTTGCATCAGAATCGGTTCCCAGTCAGGGACTATCAGCGGATGCTGGGCAGGGAGACAGAAAGAATGCAGCTCTCAGAGAAAATGTAGAGAAGCAGAAATGAAAAGGAAGAAATAAACAAAAAAATCCTTTTATGAGCTATTTTATCAAAGCAAGAGTAAAGTGTGCGCACACACACACACACACACTCCTCTTATCACTCATACAAAGCCAGACATCAAGAAGAAAGTAAAAGAGAGGCACCAGGACAAACCAAATCCATGGCTAAAGGTTTGAAAAGAAATACATGATGGGAAAGGAAAAATAAAGATAAAAAGACCCCATGCTCTGAAAAGTCATCAATGAGTGTGAGTGGCTACTCGAGTCAATGGGGCTGTACTTCTAATGTTTTGGCAGAGTCTTTAACTGTGTTATATATGTGAATTCCTGGACCATGATTAATTTGGGTCTCAAGATGGACTCCAAACTCCTTAGTAAAGTCTGTGTGGAAGCTAAATGGTGAAGGGGTTCTGGGAAGGGACTGATGGGCAACTACTGGGCCATCACTGCCTTGTTACACGAAAAATCAGTGCAGCTAAGGAAACAAAGACCAAAATTGAAAATGACAAAAATAGGGCCGGCCAAGTGGCTCATTGATTAAGAGTTGGCTTGGGAACACGAGCTCTGAGCAGCAGGGCTGCCGGCAACCAGCGTGAGCCGCTGTGAGCGGCTGCCCAATGGCCGGTGACCCATCTGTCTCACCCGGGAAGAGCGCAATGATGGTGCCAACTTGGGCCAGTGAAGCAACGTCCTCCACAACTAGACTGAAGAACAAAAGGACAGCAACTTGTCTGTTCCCCTTCCCCTATTTCCTAATGCTGTTCCCTCCCCCCAATTCCCCAATAAAATCTTAAAAAAAAATAAGAAAATGACAAAAAGAAAGAAAGAAAGAAAGAAAGAAAGAAAGAAAGCAAGCAAGCAAGCATCTATTTGAAAACTATAATGTCTGGAATAAGAGACTTTAATACCATCAAGAAGTTAGTAAATGCTGGTGCTGCAGAGTGTGCATTTTCAGTGGGAGTGAGATCTCTCACAAGGATATGAAAATTAGTTCTAGGTGGGGGATGAGATGAAAGAAATCTTGGTCTTTTAGTGTATAAAGCACAGATGTGCATATGATACATAAACAGATCTACAGTAGGCTTGTGATATTAAAATGTCATGAGGAACTAGCAAAAATTGTATGAAGTTTCCTTAGTGAAGAATAATGAAAAAAAAAAAAAGGTTGAGAAACACTGCTATAGAGTTACCCATTTATAGGTGGGAAAAAGAAAGAGAACAGATTGAGAATGGGTTCACATATAGAATCCTGTACATAACGTTACAAACTGTTCTCTGCACAAGCAGACAATTTTACCTCTGGGTCAGATTACGTCTGTTCTCTAATGACTTTAATTTATTAATCCCCAGCTCTTGTTTCTCTTTTCCTCTCTTAATACCTTAATGCATTTATAATCCAAATTATCCAATTTAACTCGTAAAGATTACCCTTCTCATATTCATTCATTTGACACATACTGAGGCCATACTATGTGCGAGGCACTCTTGCCTAGGCAGTGAACAGACGAAAATAATCAGGTAAATGACTAAGTAACCAAGCTGATTACAGAGAGGAATAACTGCTATCAGGAAATTCCACAGTTGCAACATTGACGGGGGATTAGGAGTGGAAAAAGAGTGCTTATTTAGATGTCGTGGTGAGGAATTTTTTTTTCTAAACTGGGCACACCTGAATAATTTTTATTTCATCAGTAATTCTTTGTCATTTTTAAATAGGTAAAAATTAGATCTGAAGGGGAAAGAATGAACTAGGATTCGAATCATGCCCTGCCATTATTTCATTCTTAGATTCTCATTCATTTACCCAAAAAGCATTTATTCAAATCTAAATTTTTTAACAACATGTATGCTAGTAGTCAGTAGGCACCTATTCTTCAATTCGTTCAGACAACAATTATTTGTTGCATTCCTATTTGGTGCTGTATGCTAAATGTTTATGACATTCAATGAGCCAAAAATAGATCATGCCTGATGGCTGGCCGGCGGTGTCGTTTTGATATCTTAAATTGCAATGTTTATTAGCCATCCAAGTATAGATGGTAAGTAGGTAGTTGAATGTGCCAGTCTAGAATTTGTGAGAGAGTTCGGGCCAGGAAGTCCAAAGCTGGGACTCATCAGCAGAGAGGGGAAATGCAAAGCCTGAGGTGGTTGGCTTCACCAGGGAAGTGAGCATAGAGAAGTGAAGATCAGTGTCCGAACCCTGTGACACTTCAATATTAAGAAATTAGAGAGAAGAGAAGAAACTAGCAAATGAATCTGTGAAGGAGGCATCGGTGAACTAAGAGGAAAATCAAGGAAATGTGTTCTTCTGGAGTCCAAAGGAAGAAAATGCATCAAGGACATAGAATAACAGACTATGTGAAACACTGTGCTAAGTCAGTTAAGATGAGGACTGAGACCTGACTGGAACATTTGGCATCACGGAGATCACTTGTGACCTTGATATAAGCAGTTTTGATAAAGTCTGATTGGAATAGGTTTAATAGAGACTAGGAGGAGAGTAATCAGAGACAATAAGTATAGACTTATTTAGAAGAGCTTTGCAATAGCAGGTGGTCAAGGAATGGGCTGGAAACTGGCAAGAAAAACAGGGTAAAAAGAAGGGTTGCTAAGATTGGAGAAATAATAGCATGTTTGCGTACTGATGAGGATGAGGTAATGGTGAGTGAAAAATTGATAATGTAGGGAGGGTCGGTTTCTGGAGAGTTGTTCTCAAGTAGGTGAGAAGAAGCGAAATTTCTTGTAGCATGCAAGTGGGAAGCTTAGCCCTGAGGAGCAGTGCAGATATTTTGTGTATGGTTACAGACGGGCAAGCAGAGGACGTGGATTCAGATACTGGGGGGTGGGGATCTATGAAGGGCATCTGTGGAAGTTCTCTTATTGCTACTTCAATGTTCCCAGTGATTTAGGACACTAGAGGAAGATCTCAGTTCCCATACCACTGATAAGCTGTATGATTTCAAGTAAGCGATTCAATGTCTTTGAATCTGTTTCCTCTTCTGTGAAATTGGAATGAAATATTTATCTCTAAGTGTGATAATGAAAATTAAATGTGACATTATATCTTAAAAAAAATACTACCCTGGTACCTGCACCATCAATTAATGTCGGCCAAAATTGACCTCAGTATGAACCCCAAAGAATTTGCATCTTAAATAGCACATGTCCCCTAGATTTCAGTCAGAAGGACTTGTGTCAGTATAGGAAGGCAACCAATAGCTAACAACAGCATGAAATGAAGATGAAATCGGTTTAGTCATTAAGAAGTATATTTATAAAAAAATGTTTTGCTACCTTTGTCATCTGGTCTATGACCAAGAACTCACTATATGGTAATAACTATGTATAGTGCCAGGTGGGTACTAGTGAGGGGGATCACTTCTTATATAAATGTCTAACAACTATGCTGTACACCTGACATTCACATAAAATAATATTGAATGTCAACTTTAATTGAAAAATTAAAAAGGGGTGGGGAGATAAAGAAGAATATGAGGTTCAGACTTCCAGATATAAAACAAGTAAGTCTTGGGGAAGTAATATATAGATTAGCAAATATAGTCAATAATATTGTAACAACGTGGTACCATGTCAGATGGTTGCTGGACTTATCATGGTGATCACTTCATTAGCATAGGGAATATAATCAATAATATGGTGATAACTCTGTATAGTGCCAGGTGGGTACTGTTGAATAACTACGATGTACTCCTGAACTAACATAATATAGTATGTTAGCTACATTTTAATTAAAATCTTTAAAAAAAAGAACTCACTAAAATGTTTTAGCCACAGTTCTTCTCCTCACACCTGCTGGTACCCACCAGCTTGCAAGTGACAATGATACAGTGAACATGGGGAGAAAACAAATGTCAATGTTCAGTCTCTTGTCCCAAACTAAATGTTCCAGACATGCGAGATATCACCATGATTAAAGTGTCAAATGGCCCCTAATCACATTAAAATGAAATGTGACCAGAGCACACCAAGAAACGGGACATCCCTTTCACCTTTTCTCTTTTTCACCTAGTAGCAATATCTATCTGCTATATTCCAGATGATATGAATGTCTATTCGTATTGTGGGAACAATGAGATGACTTGCATTTGACAGATCTTATTATGCTAGAAACCAACCTCTCTAAAATTAACATAGGCTCTTATTAGAAGCAATTATGCGAAAATCCTCTGGTGCCTGAAATTTCAAGTCAAATCCCTTCCTCATATCCTTCTTTACTCTCTTTCCTCTATGTATTTTTTAATGGGGATATAATAGAGGACTATAGTGCAGACAGAACTAATACCAGGCAAGCTAAAATGTTTATCCATTATCTGTATTTACCATCACATACCAGGCACCCAGGATACTGGAAACTGAAACTATAGCTCAGGGTCTATGGTTCTTTATGAAAAAGGCATTCTGTCTCTATTTTTGAATCTATAAAGTCAACACTAGGAAAATAGGGCGTTTGCACTGCTCAATGTTTTTTGTTGTTTTTTTTCAATCGCCCAGAATAGTACCTCGTAGATACCAGGTGTCCAATAAATATCTGTTGGATAAATTAACAGAGTTACTAGCCCTTTGGTGAAATGAAGCCTGCCATTATAAATTATTTACTAATAATCTTGGGAATAACAGCCCCTTAGATCAGGGTTTTTTTTTTTTCTTTCTTCACACCCCATCTCCAGTGAACATCCCCAAATTAAAAAAATGGCCCAGACTCCGTAAACTCTTTAGCCCTCTTGAAATCATAATTTAGGAAGTTTCCCTCATAATTCAACTGATTAAATGTGGGTAAATGTGGAAAGGAAACAATGTATCCAAGACACACCTATAACCACGGGCATGTTTTTAACGCGTCTATGGCCTAGTCAACGGCTTATATGTGAATCTTGAATATTTTACTGTGGAAATTTAGGTTTGTCCCAAGTTGGAATATAGGGTAAGTTTGCAATAGTCAAAGTAAAATAAGGATACAAAATATTAACTATGGCTTCAATTTTTGACACTTAAAATCGCCAGTTTTCAGTTTATTTCAAGCAAAACTCTGAGATGATTGCCAAAAGGGCAGTCAGGTGTATGATTTAGACTAGAGATCATAAAATCAAATGTCTACAGCGAATAGACAGATTAACATG
Organism: Hipposideros armiger; assembly: GCF_001890085.2. NCBI lineage: Eukaryota > Metazoa > Chordata > Mammalia > Chiroptera > Hipposideridae > Hipposideros > Hipposideros armiger. The sequence goes on from NW_017731361.1 coordinate 6,819,473, forward strand.
TGTGAACTGGCACACATCTTAATGAAAAGCATTTCAATCAACCTGTTTTTAAAAATATATTATACCATGCACTAAATAAATACATGCACAGTTAAGTCCAGCTTCTAAATTATTAATATTATTGTATCATGAGCAATGGGCGAGCCAGAAGTAATCCAAGTACAACTATATAAGAAACAGAATTATTTGTTTAGAGGTGGAGAAAAAGAAGGCAGGCTACATTCTTATCCTTTCAATTGTGTACTTTTAGAAGTCAAAGTTTCTCTATTTATAATGGAGGTAAATTAAATAAAAATCTCTTGAGTAGAAAGCCTTTTTTTCCCCCCTTGACAGCATGCCATACCCTAAGAACAGAGTTTTACATTAAGCAGAAAGCATGAGTTTTTAAAAGATAAGTATCGGGGGAATAGAAACTTGTTAGTAGTAAGTCACTATTATTTCATGTATGTGGGTTGGACAGTAAGCAAGGAATTGAAGTTCAGAAATGGAAATATACATAGCAAAGGATCATTTCATAGTGATTTGTTCTCAAAGATTCAACTACTCCCAGATTGAAAATGACAAGAAAGCAATGAAATCTTCAATGGCACAGCATGGGCAATAAGCAGTATGCAAACCTCACTGCATGTCAGAATCACATGGCATATTAAAAAAAATACATACTCGGGCCTGCTGAGTGGCGTGTTGGTTAAGAGCTGGCTTGGGACGCCAGCTCCGAGCAGCAGGACCCTGGTTCGGATCCCACATTGGGCCAGTGACACTGCCCTCAACAGCTAAGATGGTGAACAACAGCTCGACCTGGAGCTGGGCTGCTGTGAGTCGCCGGCGATGGCATAGGTTGCCATAAGCTACCGTGAGCGGCTGGCAACCGGTGTGAGCTGCCAAGAGCCTCCGTGAGCGGCTGTCCAGAGGCTGGCAAACAATCTGCCTCACCCGGGAAGAGCGCAATGATAATACCAACTTGGGCCAGTGAAGCAACATCCTCCACAACTAGACTGAAGAACAAAAATGACAGCAACTTGTCTGTTCCCCTTCCCCAATTCCCCAATAAAAATATTTAAAAAACAAACAAACAAACAAACAAACAAACAAACAAACTACATGCTCCTTATCTTCCTCCACCTACTACAAACACACTTCAACAGCCCCCTGCTGAGATTTTGGTCCAGTACGTCTGTAGCAGGATCTCTGTTTTTAAAATACTCCCCTAGGAAATCTAATGCAAGGGTTATTTGGAAGACTTTGTTTGAAGGCATATAATCCATTCAGAAGCTCAAAATCCATCTGTAGCCAAAGACTTTGGAACTAAACAACAAAGAAACCCCCAGGGTGGGGGGAAGATAAATCCAATAGCAATAATGAAGAAAGAGGTGGAAGAAAATTGTGAATTTGTCACTGAAATTTTAATAACTAAAGGCATTGTAGTAACTACAGTGTATAAACATTTGGAAGGGGAAGTGTTTTGAATGTATGTATTTATTACACAAATATATATTTAGTGTTTAATCAGATTGACTATTAAAGGATTTTGAATGTCTAACCTACATAGTGTTTGGAAAAATTACAGTCTCTATGCAAGAATGGGAAATGGGTTTCATCTCATGTGCTAACACTGTTTATTTGGCAGTGGTTACCTGGAGTGCGCTGTTGACAGATAGAAATGGACTTTACCTGGGCTCAGAAGTCAACTGTGCAGTAATCAATTAGTGTGTCTGACCTGGAAACAGGTGACTGTCATTATACGCATGACATAGATTTTCTTTTCCAAAGCTAGTCTTCTTGTTGTATTTGTAAGGTAGATCAAGAAGATATTTTAATGCTTCCATTCTACCTCTCAAATGGGTGCATTGTAAATTGCACTGGCGCCCAGAACAATTCTAGGCATTGTTGATGCTGAATAATCAGTGTATCCTGGAATTGATGTCTTCCCTTTAATTCTTTTTTTTTTTT
>NW_017731361.1:6823575-6836876 GCF_001890085.2 Hipposideros armiger
TTCACACACACACACACACACACACACACACACATATATATATATATATATATTTTTTTTTTTTTCTGGAAGGGAAAAGCTAGCCGCTTTGAGTTGGTAGATAGGGGGCAGACAGAAGGGATACTAGGACATACCAGGTAGGTGGACTACCCTAGTAAAGACACATTAGTAAGAAATGCTGTGGAGTGTCTATGGGACTGTAAGTAGTCCTCAGTTGATGGGTCATTGAGCATGGAGTAGGGAGATGAAATTAGGCAGCTGGGTGGCAGCCAAATCATACTTAACGCTGGGTGTTATCTTAAGGAGCTGGGACTTTATCTTACAGGAGATGGTGAATTTCAAAGAGTGGAAGACAAAAGTGGCATTCTAAGTTTCTCTTTTGGGTTTGATCATTGTGATAGAGGTAATGCAAAAGTAATTGGCAGATAATTAAATGAAGGCAAGAGGACAGCTGGGAAGTGATATTGGTGGTACATATGACATGTTGATTAGTCAAGTATTGCCAGGACTAGAAAACTTTGGAAAACTCAAGCTGGCTAGAAAGTCAACATAAATTTTCTCTTTCTGGATTTTGAGTTAAATTATATTTAATCTATGCAAATACAAATCAAGACAACTGCCATGTCTCATGAAAAGTAGATTAAAGAAGGAATAGGACATGCTCCTTTATGGTGAAAAGGGCGTATCCCTTATGATTCCATGAATGACAGACCCATTATGGTATTAGCGGTAACTTTAGCATTCACTTATTGAATGCTAAAATGTGAACCAGTAACTTTACAGACATTAGTTCTTACAGTACAATAACTTTTGATGTACCTACTGTTACTATTTCTGTTGTACACGTAAGGACACTGATGCTTAGGATGGTAGGTTAACATGGGCAATAAATGGCGTAGCTCAGATTTGGATGCAAATCTCACCTCTCTTCCATAAAATGCATGATTCGTGAGTGTAGAATAGTTTCTTCTCTTCTTAGAGGAATGACTGGCATGCAGTGGACACTTGATAAATATTTGCTAGATTATGAATGAAAAATTTAATGAATAATTTGAAATTTCATGCCCATAACCTCCATGATATAGCACCTCCTCAATACTATAAATATTGGCAGTGTTCATTCTTTGCTCAAAAAAGATCCAGATATTTTTTTCTCTACCTAAAATTGTGTCAGAGACCATTGATTTCATCTGAAAAAATATTTCTTGAGTACCTTGTTCTATATTAGCATAATACATTCATACTACATTTTATAGGTTGCCAAGAACTTTACCATGCACCCATGCATCATCTCATTTAATCTTCATGATATCCTTGTAAGGCATTTATTCTATTTTATAGGTGAAAAGCTGTGTTTCAGAGCAGTTACCTGCTCAGTGTCACACAGCTGAAAATCCGTGTCTCCTGAATCCAAGTTCATGCATTTCCCAGTTAAGCAAACTGCTTCTTATTTATGTAGATGACAAAAATTTGGAGCTGAGCTGTAAGGGACACACACACACACACACACACACACACACACACACACAAAACAAACAAACACACAAGTATAATTTTTTTTGAAGTATAATATTGGGTTGTCGGAAAAGTCATGCCGCGTTTTTGCAACGAAAAACATAGAAAAAATACGTCATGACTTTTCCGACAACCCAATATATATGTATGTATATATATATTATACATGTACACATAATATATGATATAGATACAGCAATGCAGAAACCATAATTGTACAGCTCAATAAATTTTCATACACCTATGTAACCAGTGCCCAGACCAAGAAGCAAAATATTATTAGTGCCACATAATTTCTCTTATGCTCCATTCAAACCACTAACCTCTCCTTTGAGGGTCTCATATCCTGTTTTCTAAAAGGGATAGATTGGCTTTACTTTATATAAAGGAAACAAATACTATGTATTCTTTTGTGTACAATTATTTTTACTCAGTATTATGATTAGGAAGTTTATTAATATCGTGTATAGTTATTGCTTGTTTATTCTTGTGGCTTTAGCATATTTTACTATTTGAATATATTGTTATTTAAAAACATCTGTTCCACTTTTTTTTTTTTTANTGTTGTTCAGCATCTTAGCTGTAGAGGGCAGTGTCACTGGCCCTCATATGTGGGATCTGAACTGGGGCCCTCTGGCCTCCCAAGCCAGCTCTTAATCAATGCACCACTCGGCTGGACCTTCCCTTTAATTCTTAATGGCAACCTGACAAATTCTACAACACTTATATCTCCTTGAAGAGAGCGACAGTACTTTATTTCTCCATGTCTTAGCAAATATATGGTTGAGAGCGCTTGTTAAGCAGTAAATATTTACATGTTGGAGAAGTTAGAATTGTTAAAGGGCTATTTGGATATTAGTCAACAGCATGATAATTTGGGGAAGGAAGGCTGAGGCAGACAATCCTGTTAGAGACCTGTCCTTTGAAACACAAAGCGATGACTGAGAATTGCCAACTAAATGCTGTGGGGAAGACAGAACAAATTTGCTCTGTGGTCAGGCAGCTTCTGAGAGGGAGAGGTTCAAGCTAGACCCAAGACCGAAGATGAATTAGATCGAACAAACAAAGGAAAGGAGAGAAAAGAAAAGGTCCTTTCTGACTTGGGGGGTTATTTATGGGCTCCCTTGCCAGACAGCAAAAGCCTTGGAGCCTAGGATACCTCAAGTTTTCTCAGACACTTTTGGCCTCTTATTTTCTTTCCAATGCACATTTTAACACTTTGGGAAATTCAGACTTAAGAGCCTCTCTGGTTTTAATATACCAGTTTTGTTGCTTGGAGAAATACTATACCAATGGAAAAAGATATTTCACACTTGACTGGATTTTAATGTTGTATTTTTAGCTCCCCGGAGGTGATTGTGCCATCTATCCTCACGTGCCATCTCACATGCCTATTGACTTGTTCTTGGCAATGTTGTGATAATTACATGTATATGTTTATATGCCAGATTAAAGTGTGTCTTACTGTTAAATAGGATTTCATAATTTTCTCTAGGCTGCAGAAAGTCATTTAGCAGCTTAAAACTCAATTGCCTGCCTGCCCCCGCCACCTCCATCTCTTTTGTTCATGTTTACATTGTTGTTTCGAGTCAGCAATACAGTTGAATTACTGAGAAACACCTTGGTCACATTTTCCAAAGGACAGAAAAACAACACATGCTAAAGAAGAAAAGATTTCAAGCAGGAAATGCCTCGTGCAGCTGTGTTCAGAGCCGCCTCTGTGATGGATGTTCTCTGCTGGTCCAGCCTCGGTGGGCCCGTTCTAGGATCAGTTGAGAATACTGCAAACTCAGGCTACCCACTGTGGTTTTTCTAGCTAAAGAGAGCTTCAGTTATAGATGCAGGAATGGAAGACTGTGAGAAATAAGCCAGGAGAACCAGGTTTCTGGAAAGACACGGGTTTATAACAGGATGGTTTCCACAAAATAGTAGCCTTGCTCAAAAAGCCCCTTTTGAATTTGAGAGTCAGTAGTGGAAGACTAGGGGTCCACTTCACGTCCATTAAGAAATGGGTGGTATCCCTTATTGATCAGAGACCTTATGGCCCAAAGGCAGAGTCCAGGGTCTATAGGAATTAGAGAATTCATAAAGATATCTATCTCATTGGAAGCAGAGGAATACAAAGGCTAAAGAATCATAGTTTGATCTGTAATAGATGCCAAAGAAAGCAAAGAGTGAATCTAGATGGCCAAAGAATATGAAACTTTCAAACAAAATAGGAGTGGATCAGGGGCAAACCATAAAGATCAAGAAGCAAAGATTTCACATGGGTCAGCGGTATGGCATCTGGAAGATTGCCTCTGACCAGAGGCCACCCAGTACAAGAGGATTTTGTATTATTTCCAGGCTGGACCTGGCGACACCCAAGGGACCATCTGTAATCAGAGTGAACTGATTTGAAGAAATCAGGCATCTTTTTTTCGGTGAAAGTAAGCATCTTTCTGACTCTGAGAGCACATAAGGGGAAGCTGAAGAGGGGTGGAAAGACTAATAAATTTAGCTAGTAGGCCTGGATTATATGACACTGGGAAAGGCAGTTAACATCTGTCTTCTATTGATTAGAAATTATAATGCTTGCTCTGTACTCCTCTCGGGTGGTTTATGAAAATCAAATTGGAAAACGTAAGTACAATGCTAACAAAATGTACAGTTTTATCTTTTACAATATTGTAATTGACTGCAGGTTGAATTGTAACTTATATTTAGATGCTGCTACGTTACTCCTTCTTTTGCTTGGCTATCTTCTTAAAATACTTGGGAAATTCAATGAGCTTCGGATTTGAATTGACAACTTTTGTCTTACCTTCTTGAATACCTGTAAGATAGCCTCCTCTACAGATCCATCAACTGTTTGAAAAATATTAGGATTGGAACAGTCTGCTAGCAATTAGCTCTAATTAATGCATACATCTAGAATCAGAAAGTAATATATATTGATATAGAAACAAGAGGGATATAAGCTCCTCTTCTTAGATTTCAGGACCCATCTCTGTCTTCCCCCATTTCTTTTTTAATTAAAATTTATTGGGGTGACAATGGTTAGTAAAGTTACGTAAGTTTCAGATGTACAGTTCTGTAATACATCATCTATATATCACATTGTATTTTTACCACCCAGAGACAGTTCTCTTTTCATTACCATATATTTGATCCCCGTTACCCTCTTCTACCACCCCCCCCCTTACCCTCTGATAACCACTAAACTATTGTCTGTGTCTGTGAGTTTTTGTTTCTTTATTTGTCTGTCTTGTTCCTTTGTTACTTTCAGTTTTATATCCCACATATCAGTGAAATCATATGGTTCTCAACTTTTTCTGTCTGACTTAACGTTCCTTAGCCCCATTTTTAAATGCTTTGCATCTTCACTAATCCCCACAGATAACCTCACTGACGCCTACCGGCTCTGCCTACTCAGGAGGTCAATCTTCAAACTTGACCACGTTTTCAGACTTTGGCCTATTGTTTCTCATGTGTTTTCTTACCTCACAATGTTGCCATGAAGTTCAAATGAGGAACTTATGTGGACATGAGATGTGAGCCATAAAATGCTATATAAAGAGAAAGTTAAATTTCAAGTTAGATGATACGGGTTTAACACACAGACCTGTCACAGGTTAACTGTGTGACTTGAGGGGAGTCTCCTTATCTTTATGGATCTCAGTTTTTTTGTTGGGAAGATGGAGCTCATCATTTCAGTCTTGCCAACCACACAAATGTGAAAAGGTGATTTTTGTCATTCTTATTGTATGAGTTTTTCTTACTGGTGGGATATACCTATTTACTGGGAGTGGTGTTCAGGTACTTGTTGCTCTGATTGCATTTGTTCACCCATTCTTTTATTTATTCATCTGAGGAACATTTATTATTTGAAAACACTTAGATAAATAAATGACAAGAATTTTTTTCAAAATCACCTATTAAAATAATTAATATTACATTAAATGTAATTTTTAGTAAGATAAGTTTTATAGTATGTTCTTCAAAACATTTAGGTGATAATACAAAGACATTTTCCCCCCATTTTAATCCATCAGATAATTGCATCTGGGATTTGGCCCCAGATTACAGCTCTACAATTTCAGCCTTTATTCTGAACAGAAACACTCTGATTCAATTTTCCCAGTGGATCTTTCATTCTTAAGGACGTTTACATAAATATTTTTGGATTTTATATTTTACTGTGGTACCTACCTCACATGTAGTTACTATTATGAGAATTCTACTACTAAGTTGCTATTTTTATACCGAAAGCATTTTAAATTTCTTTCATTTTTTGTTGTCTTCTTCCAAAATAATTTTCATCTTACCTGTGATTCTCAGGTATAGCTTCTGAGTGTCAAATATAATGTCTTACTAATTAATATGTGATATAGTCTTTGTATGAGGTTCATAGTCTCCTCTGATAGAACTGCTTTGTTACCTTTTCTTTCTTGAACAACTACAGATGCGTGATTTTGTGACATATGCAAATTAGGAACATGATATATTAGTTTTTCAAAATAAAAAAGCTTAATTCACTGTACAATCTGAATTAGTCTTTTAGTTCATAGGCTCTTATTTAAAAAGGTAGTTATATTCAGGCCTTTAATTATTAAAAAATAATTAACACTGAAATATTTTAGATGAGTTAACGTTAAACATATTGGTATTATGTTTACCTGTGTGTGGCTATGGTACCATCTCATGTATTCCTGCTAGGATAGCTCAAGTAGCTATCATCTGCCTTAAATTTCTTACTTGATCACTCATGATTTTACCATTTGAACTGACTATTGAGAAAAACTGAAGCCTTATCTGTTAAAGGATAGTATATGTTGCTCAAAGAAGAAATATAAATAATACATAATAATAGACAGCATGCTGATATTGTGTCCTATGTCTCTCACCACTAAGTAGTGATCAATCATCCAAACCCACCCTTATCTGTTCCTCCACATATAACGTATGGCATAAAGATTTATGTGAGATAGCTTTGATTTATTGAGTGGCAGTCTAACACACACACACACACACACGTTCAACTGACACTTCCCTTTCTTACTGTTGTGCAGCCAATTTTTTGAATGCATTGAGAAAGACCTGCCTTTCTTTTTCCTCTCCCTCGGGTTTCTTTAGTCCAAAGTCACACCTAATTAACAACAACAACAACAAAAAAAAAACAAAACAAACAAACCTTCTTCCTCCTCTTTTTGGTAAAGCTTGAATTGTTTCATTCTATATAGAAACCCAGCACAATGATTACCTAAGCTCATTCTACTTTTAGTACTGTAAAAACCCCAAGTGGCGTAAAGAATGGATAGATACCTTTAATACTAAAATCAATCCACCCACAAATCTTTATTGATTCCAGTGGCTGCTAAATGCTATGTGGGATCTCTAAGAAAGACATGGCCTCATCTCTGACACTTAGAAAGCCACTGAAGAACTAGAACCAGCACATGTGAAACAAATCAAAGGTGGTTTTTCTTTTTCTTTTTTTTAAAGATTTTATTGGGGCATTGGGGGAGGAGAACAGACAAATTGCTATCCTTTTGTTCTTCAGTCTAGTTGTGGAGGATGTTGTTTCACTGGCCCATGTTGGTATTATCATTGTGCTCTTCCCAGGTGAGGCAGATCGGTTGCCGGCCTCTGGATGGCCACTCACAGTGGCTTTTGGCAGCTCACACCGGCTACTGGCTGCTCATGCTGGCTGCCGGCCACACATGGTAGCTTATGGCAACCCACTGCAGCTTCACTGCAGCCTATGCCGTCGCAGGCAACTCTCGGCAGCCCAGCTCCAGGTCCAGCTGTTGTTCACCATCTTAGCTGGAGAGGGCAATGTTACTGGCCCTTATATGTGGGACCTGAACCGGGGCCCTGCTGCTCAGAGCTGGCGTCCCAAGCCAGCTCTTAACCAACACACCTCTCGGCTGGCCCAGAGGTGGTTTTTCTTAACCATCTTCCTGAGTCTGAAAATATTTTCCTTTAGATTTTTGTCCATCTTCATCAGTCATGAAGATACATAAACATGTAAATTGTATTTATTTATCTCTGCTTGTATTATCTGTCTATTTATAATGTTAGATGAGCAACCAGGTTGGTTATGGAGATGACTCTTCCATACCTTACTCTTAGATTTACACACATTCCTCCATCTGTACCAAAATTTGTTTATGTTCTGGCAATACACTGTGATCTCTCAGGTATTTGAACTAACTGAACTATACTGTCTTTTCCAAATTTCCTGAAAAGTTTCAACTACCTATTCATTAGATCTCCAAATTTATACATTTCTTTTTCTAGAAAGCATTCCCTGATACCACCTTCCCACACCACCAGGATGGTGGTCCAAAACGAGTCCACAAATAAGGTCTATTAGAGATATGCATTTCTTCAAATAACTCAGTCTATTTTCTGTCTTTACTCCCCAGTCTGAAATGGAAGTGAAAATTTAGTTTCAATCAATTTGATCCCCCGTCCTTTTTTAGAAAGAGCTTTCATCATCACCATCATCATCATCATCATTGAGTGCATCTTTAATCTTCATAATAACTGTGGAGGTAGATATTCGTATCATCTCTATTTTACAGATGAGAAACATAAATTACAGAGTTAAGTAGTTTTCATTTGGTTAGGTTGCAAACCCAGACACTCTGAATTTAGTCATTCTGTTGTACTGTATATTGCCAAGGTATCAATATGGCAGGGTAGTGTACAATTGATATGTAATGTTATCAGTCTACACAGATATTCACCAGTAATCCATCATGCCATCTGGTCCTGGATCTGTCATCTACATAGGTCACTAAGGAGATGTGTCTAATCACCATTTAATGTTCACTCCATGCCATTCTTGGTTACACAGGAATATGTCTCCTTTAGCATCACAGTGGAGTAAGGAAATCACTGTGAATCTATCTGACATTATGTCTGTTTAGAACCAATGAACAGACATATCTTCTCTCTTGGATCTAGTCAGGCTCTCAATGCCCAGCTGCCTGTCTGCATGTGAGGAAGGGCAATGTGGTATGGGGAACTTAGCCATACCCAAGACACAGTTCTCCACTGACTTGTATTTCTCTGCTGTTAGATTCGAAAGCAGCCTGCACCTGCCCTATCAGAAGTCACAGGCTTTATTTCAGGTAATATGCTGCCTGTCTTCCTTAGAATATTTTAAGCTCTGTGGAGGCAGAGACTATACATTTATTTTCAGTACTTGGCATGTGGGAAGCTCTTAAAAAAATAATTGATGGAAGGATGAATCCATCAGTCAATCAGCTGATCAGACCACCATTGAAGACCTTAGCTTAGCTTAATATAAGATGCTTATACTATTTGGAAAAAAAAATAAATGCCTAGTTTGCATTGGATGGACTAATTCATCTTGTAGTCAGTCTTAGTCTCTGGCTTTGGTCCTTGTCTTTGTTTGGGTCCAGCATGCTAGCCCCTTACTCTAAATGACATCCAATGGAGTGGAGTGAGAAATCCTATACACCAGTGTGGCGCGAGAGTTATAAAACTTTTGGTATGAACGCCTTGTTCAAACTCCAGTGCTAAGAGACTTGCCCAGACTTAGCATGGCTTCTAGCAGCCTAAGACCATGTTCCTGGGACAATCTAGCCTTTTTTTGAGTTTCTGTCTGGCAAAACTCAGGGCTACCAAACCAATTTACTATTTCTTTTTAGCCACCTCCTGATGACAGGCTCCTGATCTCCCTTTTCTTAGAGCATTTACTTAAAAGGTCTTAATTTGAGTTGTTTCTTTCTCTCTTTGAGATGTATGTGTGTCCCCTATAAGTCAGGAGTGTCATTTTTGAAGACATGATAGCTTTTCCTTTGAAATGAAATCATCAGGGAGGATATGGCCTCTGTCTCCCAATCTCTGCAGGAGGGTAGACTCCTAACTTCCATAATTGCCAACTAGGCCCCACTGGCCTAGTCACATTTACACTGAGAACCTTTCACTTGAGTCCCCACTTGCTCCCTTTCCCTATATCTTCATTATTCCTTTAAATGCCCAGTCACCTCTGCACAAATTGCAATGAAGTTCAGCTCTTTCTCCTATTTGGTCAGTAGTAGTTATTGAAGTTAGTAGTCCTAGTTGTTATTGAATAAAATTTGTTTTCACAGCCTTAACTAATAATTCCTGGCTTTGTTTATCATTTATATCTGTACCTATTGATTATGTACATGAATAGATGGTCTTAATTTTCAAAAGAACTACAGCGAAGTTAGAAGAAAGGGTACATGCTGATAGAAGTAGATCATCAATTTTAAAGTAGAGTTGGGAAACCCTCCAAATTAGAATTATTCCTATAGCCCCTGTCCTGTGTGACTGTGTGATGCATGTGCCCCATGAAGCACTGAGTATGTACAGATAAATAATTGGCTGAGGGCATGCTAGGATGACTTTTCATGTAAACTCATGATTTCACCGCAATGCCAGCAATGACTAACTTTTATTGATCTGTATATTTCAGATGCTGTGCTAAAACATGCATGATCTCATGTAATCCTCCCAAATACCCTACACTGTAGGTGCTGTCATCCCCACTTTGTAAGAAGGAAACTGGAGATCAGGGAAAGCAAGTGATTTTTCCTAAGTTATATACAGACATACCTTGTTTTATTGTACTTTGCAGATACTGTGTTTTTTACAAATTGGAAGTAAGACCCTCCACCAGCAAAAAAATTACATATGATTCACTGAAGTCTCAGATTATGGTTAGCATTTTTAGCAATGAAGTATTTTTAAGTAAGGTGTGTGTGTGTGTGTGTGTGTGTGTGTGTGTGTGTATGAACATGATACACATGCATATATATATATGCATGATATTACTGCACACCTATGAGACTACAGGATAGTGTAAACCTAGTTTTTATATGCACTGAGAAATGAGAAAATGCATGTGACTTGCGTTATTATGATATTCACTTTATTGCAGTGGTCTAGAACCAAAACCGCAATATCTTAGAGGTATGCCTGTAGTTAGTACAAGACTAAACTAGTACTCAAGACTAAACTAGAGCTTTGACCTTAAAGCTCATATGCATAATCACCAAGATTTGCTGGATTCACTATATTATTGAGAAATATTCAAGTATACAAATAATAATTCAAGGTAGTATGTGGTACATATCACAGATATATAGGACATTATATATATATATATATATATATATATATATATATATATATATATACACTTAGGGAACTTTTGATGATTATGAGATTAATGAGGGGGAATTAATTAACATTGTTTTTGTCACCCTTTTAAGAAATAGAAAACTTATTCATTTTTCTGGAGAATCTGAACTTTCTGTTTAGGAATGAACTTAATCACCCCTTTGCCCTATCACTTATTAGCCAACATTCTATACACATAAATCCCCCTTTTCCTTTCCCTCACTGTTGCTTCCCCTGACTTGTTTTCTTAGACTTGAGTAAATCTGGAAGCTGACTTTCTTTCTTTTTTTAAAGATTTTAATGGGGATTTGGGAGAGGGGAACAGCGTTGGGGAATTGGGGAAGGGGAACAGACAAGTTGCTGTCCTTTTTGTTCTTCAGTCTAGTTGTGGAGGACGTCGCTTCACTGGCCCATGTTGGTATNTTTTGTTCTTCAGTCTAGTTGTGGAGGACGTCGCTTCACTGGCCCATGTTGGTATTATCATTGCGCTCTTCCCGGGGGAGGCAGTCGCTCACTGGTCATTGGATGGCGGCTCACAAAAACGCACACCAGCTGCCGGCCAGCCCCACAGCAGCCTATGCCATTGACGGCAGCCCAGCTCCAAGTCGAGCTGTTGTTCACCATCTTAGCTGTAGAGGGCGCAGCGTCACTGACCCTCATGTGGGATCGGAACCGGGGCCCTGCTGCTCAGAGCTGGCATCCCAAGCCAGCTCTTAAGCAATGTGCCCCTCTGCCGGCCCTGGAAACTGACTTTCAGCAAAGCCTACCACGTCATGGGAGAAGTAGAGGTAGGTAGGTAGTACAAAAGTTGAGTTGGGATGTTACAGTGATGCAGTCAGCCGCAGACGTGACTTCGGGTGGCTGGTTTCATCACTCCGAGTGAGCCCTGAGCAATGAGAATTATTATTTTTATTCTCTCTTGACGTTAACTGAAGAAAAAAATCCACACCAGAGACACTGTGTCTTAATCAATCAGTGTCAAGAGGTGTTACAATCACTAAACATTTCTTTTATTACTAGTCCTATTGCAAAAAAAGAAAAACACAAAACAAAAAAACCACCAAAACCTCAAGGAGACTTCATCTCTTATCCACATCTGGCATGTTAAAAAAAGAGTGATTTTGGGCGGGCCGAGTGGCACGTTGGTTAAGAGCTGGTTTGGAATGGCAGCTCTGAACAGCAGGGCCCTGGTTCGGATCCCACTTGAGGCCCAGTGACACTGCGCCCTCTACAGCTAAGATGGTGAACAACAGCTCGACCTGGAGCTGGGCTGCCGTGAGTCTCCACTGACCACATAGGCTGCAGCCCCTGCTGCAGTGGGCTGCCATAAGCTACCGTGTGTGGCCGGCAGCCAGCGTGAGCGTCTGGCAGCTGGTGTGAGCTGCCAAAAGCCGCCGTGAGTGGCCGTCCAGTGGCCGGCGAGTGATCTGCCTCACCCAGGAAGAGCGCAATAATACAAACATGGGCCAGTGAAGCGACATCCTCCACAGCTAGACTGAAGAACGAAAGTACAGCAACTTGTCTGTTCCCCTTCCCCCGATCCCCCAGCACTGTTTCCCTCCCTCAATTCCCCAATAAAAAAAATCTCTAAAAAAAAGTGATTTTCAAAAGAACTTTTCAAGTCAAGTGGCTTCCAGACCTGTACAAAGATGTGCTAGGCCCCAATCTCCTTAGAGATTCAGTGGCTTTTCTCATGCAGATAAACTTGCCCATCTGCTGCAGAGAGCACAAGGAAGTTCAATTTAACATCTTCTAACTTAGCATTGGCAAACTGAGAAAGCTCTGGAATTTGATCTGGATTCCTCATTTGGGCTCTATACATTTGTAAAGATACTTTATAGCCCCAATGATAGAGTGAGATGATGGGTACTACCTCCCAAAGTAAGGATGAAGAGACTATTTGCTCTGCAGTAGTTGTCAAAGAATGACATAGTAGTGTAGCTGGCAAGGGCCTTGGGAAATTCTCTAGTCAGTAAGGAGGAGTGAAGAAGAACAAAGTGCTTTAATCAGATGCATTCTAGTTGAAGAACATTGGGGAAGATAATTAACTTTTCTGAGCCTTAATTTTCCTATCTATAAAACGACAATTTGTATCTTCTTATTGTAGTAAATTAGATAATAGTCAGCACAATTCCTGGCGTATGGTAATGCTCAAAAAGTTTTAGCTAACTGCTTCAGTATCACCATCATCATCCTTGTCACGGTCATCTACACAAGGGCTCACAAAACTAAAACCAGCAGGTCAAATCTGGCCCACACCCTGTTTTTCTAGTAAATGAAATTTTATTGGACCACAGTCATACCCAACTGATAACAGATCATCTACGGCTGTTTTTGCCCTGTAATAGCAGAGATGAATAGCCATAGCAGGGATCTTTACAGAAAAAGTCTGCTCATCCCGACAGGTGGTTCTGAAACCTCTGGGAAATGATGGAAGAGCCAAAAAGCAAACTCTGGTTTCTACCCCGTCCACATCATATATTAGACTTTTGCATATGGTTTTATTATAGAAAAAAATGAGGAAAAGGGAAAATAGAGGGACTAAACTTAAACAGACTAGGCTGGTCTCACACACACACACACACACACACACACACACATATATATATATATATATATAT
>NW_017731361.1:6839085-6863272 GCF_001890085.2 Hipposideros armiger
CTCCGGTGACTCACGGCAGCCCAGCTCCAGGTTGAGCTGTTGTTCAGCATCTTAGCTGTGGAGGGCAGTGTCACTGGTCCTCATATGTGGGATCTGAACCAGGGCCCTCTGGCATCCCAAGCGAGTTCTTAACCATCGCGCCACTCGGCCGGCCCACATTTGTTCCACTTTTGAATGTCATGTAGATAGTTTCCAGTTTGAAATTTGAAAATTATTTGATTCCAGTAGTATTGCTATGAAGATTCTTGTATAGTGTGTTTTGGTGACCATGCATATGCATTGGTATTGAGTGTGTAGTTAGCAACAGAATTTCTGGGTCAAAAGATATGGTTTGCTACAGAGATTTATGCAGTTACATTTTTTTTCTATTGGTCGTTTTTCTCTATTCTTGTTGATTAATTTTGGCTTTATTATGCACAGTAGAATTAGAAATGATGTAAACATGTTTGTTTGGGGGGAGGCTGGGGCTGGTTAACTGTGAGAAACTATAAGAGGTGGTCAGGATAGCCCATTTACTACTTGTAGTCTGTGGGTCCCCTGGTCATTGGGATATCTGCCTCCTGAAGACCACTTAATTCATTTTACTTTGGTCCTCCACACATAGGTCAGCCTATGTTGGTAGTAAAGGAGATTGTAGAGCAGTATGTATAATATGATCTCAATTTAGTAGGAAAAAATTATGTGTACATGAGCAAGCTCACATACAGAAAATCCAGAAAGATAGGAGCTGAAGATATTATCATCAGTGACCTTGGAGTGGTGGAAATGTACAGTTTTAATTATTATTGTTACTGTTTTTTAACTCATTGGCTATGTTTATTTTCAACATGTCTACAGTGTACTGGTTGTGTTAATACAAAGGGTTATTTTAAGTATAAATGAATACATAAGTAAAGATTTAAGGCGTTCGGCACCAAAAACAATTTGATAGCTGATTAATGCAAATGGCTAATCAAATAAGAGTAATGGTTAAGGCCATTAATCAGCATTGATTAAGTGTGCCAAGCACTGTAATAAGTTTTGTACAAACATCATTTCAATTGATTCTAATAAAAACCCTATGAAATAAATACTGTTATTATTTACATTTTACAGACAAAGAAATTGAAGGTCACAGAGATTCACCAATTTGCCTAGGGGCACAGTTAGTAAAAGATAGGAGGTGAAATTTAAGCCCAGTCTACCTGAATGCAAATATTCTCATTAATTATCATGTGTATTGCTTCTTATCATCCTTTTACCAACATCATCTCATCAGCAGTCTCAATAATAGTTTCTTTATTCTACTAGCTATAGAGGTTATTCCATGAATTACCAAATATTGTTTCTTACATTAAAAAACTGATAGGTCTGAATATAGAAATTTGGGAAGTTGAAATAAAGATTTAGTAAGAAGTGGTTGGCCTTTGCATTCAAAGAGCTCATAATCTAGTGTGATTGTTATGACTGCAAAGAATTTGAATGTACTCATTTTTTAAGTCAATTTTACAACAGAAAAAAAATAGAAAAAATTGAAAACTGTTTTTTATAGTATATGACTATCCTAATAAATTAAGGTAGTACACATCCTTTTACATAGTTGTTTATATAAATGCTGATAGATATTTATTGAAGAATTGATGGTAGGTAGAAATTTATTAATGTTTCCAGTAGATAGGAAAAAGTCTGAACAGAATCTTAAATAAACACCTTCATAAATATGCTTAAGATTTCAGATATTCCATTCTGTTTGAGAAGAATCATTATGGGAAACACATTTTGCATATATGTGCCTAATTTCATTTTAAACTTCACTGGGATTTATACTGAACAATATAAATGTATACAGAAAAATCAGCAGATGTAAAAACTTAAGGAAAAGAGCTGTTCACATTATTATTATTATTATTATTATTATTATTATTATAACTTTAAAATTACACTAAAGTGTCAGTAAAATAAGATGAATTTACTGATGTGATTGAAATTTTTGGTGTAAAAATAATTCAGAAATAACAGGGAAGAAAAATATTTCAAGACTGTGGAGGAACTACTGCAGAGATGGATTGCCTTGACTAATATTTTAGGTAGATAAAGAATATTTTGGAAATCTTGGACCTATTTTGAACCATTGGGACTTGCTTTCTAGGGACATTTATTGATTCCATGGAGACAAGGAGAAAAAGAGCAAAGGTTTTCATTTATTAAATGATATTACCACTTTAATCTCTTCCTGCTGTCACTTTATAGAAAATGGCAAAATAAAGAGGTAACCAACCGAATGGGAGAAGATTTTTGCAAACAACGCTAAGGGGCTAATAATACCCAAAATATATAAGGAACTCATACAACTCAACAACAACAACAAAAAAAAACCAAACAACCCAATTAAAAAATGGGCAGAGGACCTGAATAGACATTTCTCCAAAAAGGACATACAGATGGCCAATAGACATGAAAAGATGCTCAACATCACTAATCATCAGAGAAATGCAAATAAAAACCACAATGAGATATCACCTCACACCAGTTAGAATGGCCATCATCAACAAAATAAATAAGTGTTGGAGAGGCTGTGGAGAAAAAGGAACACTTATACACTGTTGGTGGGAATGCAGATTGGTGCAGCTGCTATGAAAGGCAGTGTGGAAGTTTCTCAAAAAATTAAGAATAGAATTACCATATGACCCAGCAATCCCTCCTCTGGTTATATACCCAAAAAATCTGAAAACATTTATTTGTAAAGATATATGTGGGTTGATGTTCATTGCAGCTTTCTTTATGGTGGCCAAGACATGGAAACAACCAAAGTATCCTTTGATAGATGATTGGATAAAGAAGATGTGGTATATATACACAATGGAATATTATTCTGCCATCAGAAAAGATGAAATAATGCCATTTGCGACAACATGGATGGATCTTGAGATTATTATGCTAAGCAAAATAAAAAAAAATTCAAGAATCATATGATTTCACTGATATGTGGGATATAAAACTGAAAACAAATGAACAAGACAAACACAGAAACAAAAACTCATAGACACAGGCAATAGTTTAGTGGTTACCAGAGGGTAAGAGGGGAGGGGGTGGTAGGTGAGGATAAAAGGGATCAAATATATGGTGATGGAAGGAGAACTGACTCTGGGTGTTGAACACACAATGTGTTATATAGATGATGTATTACAGAATTGTACACCTGAAACCTATGTAACTTCACTAACCATTGTCACTCCAATAAACTTTAGTTAAAAAAAAAAAAAAGGAAAACACAACTTCTAATTAAAATGAAAAACACAGTTTCAAACATTTTCCATTAGATTGCTTGGTAGTTGTTCTGTGAATGACTGTTACAGTGATTTTCTAAAAGGATAAGGACAATTCCAACAAAGAAAACAGCTCATTCTCTCTTTTGAATGTTATACATTCATCAAAGGAAAGGTAATTGGGAAGATTTAGATGCCAGAGATTTTATGAACCAAACATTTGTCTTCCTGTTGAATAGGAGTACCCTTTTCCACTCAGTCCCTCCCAGACTAAGTCAAGTCACCGAAGAAGTTTCTAATATGCTTGTGATAAAATAGTAGGCATTTTAGAGTTATAGTTTATCTTAAAGCAGGTCTGTGCCCTAGGAGCAAATGGTGGAAATAGTTAATCTAGTCATTTCTTCTGTGCAGATACCATTCCAGAAGCTGATCATGCCCTTAGCTCTCACCCATAAGGAAGAAGAAATTAGAATATCTCCACTATATTTGGATTCTACCGTCTAGGGCCAGGGGTCAACAAACTGCGGCTCATGAACCACATGTGGCTCTTTGGGTACATACATATGATACATATGGCTCTGAAGTAAAATTGAAAATGAAAATAAACTATCACAGTTTTATTTATAAAATTTAAAAAACTATTATTCACATAATGGTGATTATGTAAAAATATATTTATGGCTCTCAAATAATTTTTAAATTGTACTGAGTTACAGGATTGACTCTTCCAGGGGTCAGCAAACTTTTGAGACAGAAGGTACCCAAAGAGCCACATGTGGCTCGCAAGCTGCAGTTTGCCGACCCCTGGCTAGGCTATTTAAACTTAAAGAAAAAATTTTGAAAGCACTTCCTGTTCTATATAAAATAAAATCACGTTTGCAGTAAAGCAAAAGACATAATCTGTTCATTTGCTCCTAAAGACTCCCAGAAACAGCTTCTGCCACATGATGGTCAGTCAGCACATGCGTTTTACACACAAATGCAGTGCTTTGGATTGCATTACATCGCAGATATTTTCTGTGATAGAACATGAACAGTGAGGTGAATATAAGAGGGCAGACTTGGGAGTCATATTTTCTGGGTTCACTACCTTGCTCCATCCATTTATTTGTTGTGGGATCTTAGGCAAGCTCCTTAATCTCTCTTTCAGTCTCCACATCAATAAAACTGGGATAGTCATAGTATCTCTTTTATAGGGTTATATTAAGACCTAGTGAGTTTAAAAGCATTAGAATAGTAAGTGACACATAGTATGTTTGTTTAAAGTAGGAATTATTTTCACAATGATTCATAGCCATTGATACATAGTATTCTACAAGTAAATATGCCATCATTGACTTTGTCATTTGATACCCCTATTTGATGTGCTTGTTGATAACTTAATTAGTCCAATATAATTTATTATGTCAGCCTTGTGATGTATCAGATTTCTGCAGGAAAAAACACACAAATTACAAAATGTCCATATTTCTTAGAAATTTTTCTAATTATGTATAAAAATCCTTGGGTTGTTTTCAAGCACACAAACAAAAATAAAGTAATAAAGGTAGCCACCTTGATAGTCTATCTGGGAAGTGTTCCTCTCGTTCAAAATAAATAGTACCTTTATGATAAAATACTACCACGATAACAGTAAATGATCAAGGTAATATTTTCAGTGAGCCACTTTATTTTAAGTGTGTGGAATGATACAAACTCCAATTATAGGAAGTCAAAAGTTTCTCTTGTTGAAGGCAGGGAACTTTTCTAAAATATGACCCAAAGTATTGGTTAGACGTATGGTAGACATATGTGGATGAACTTGGCCTATGTGGAATATAAATATATGAACATCTGTTCGACAAGCACATCTCTTTGGTGAATTATTATGAGAAGTTAATTGATAGGAAAAGATGTAGATTTATTAATTTGTTTATTTTAAAAATATGTTGGCTTTCCAGCTTCACACTTTAAAAACGGCTTGTATGTTCTCTCATAACATGCCAGACACAATAGAGTTTTAAGAAGGAAGTCGCAATAGAGTTTTTGAGCTAAAATACTCCATTTGAGTCACTGAAAAGACATGTTCTTTATGTAACTCAATTATATACAGAGGGAATATGAAGTGGAGGACTCGGCAGTTTTCAATAAGTTTGATAAATGTAGATGTCAAATAATATCAGGTTTTCTTTAACTGGAAGCTTTGTCTATGAATTATTAAAACTATTCTCTTCAATGCTTTGGCTCCCTTTGCTGTCTTTAACCCAGTCTACATAAATTTCATTAAATGGATTGGCATAGATACAGCCAGGTTCCATCAGCCATATTTATTGGCAGTAATCACTACCAACAAACATATTGACCTGCACCAAATATTACAAATGGATGATGTGCTAGTAGCCTAACCTGGATTACAAGTAATAAGAGCCCGAGACAATCATTCTCCTTTCCTACATATGCTCTAAAAGAGAAAGAGTGAGTAAATATTTCTTAAAAAGCCACAGTTACCATAGGTAGCATGGTATTTAGGAGACATCTGAAACTTTCATGGGGTGTTTTTTTTTCCCCTCTTACAGGAAGGTACTAACAGATGTGCCTATTGTCCTTAAACTGTATGTATCAGTTCTCTGTGCCTCATCCAAAAAATAGGCTGTTTTTCTGCCCAGTGGACAAGAACATATACTGTATGAAAATGCTGAAAGACTCTTTAATGAAAAATTATACTTTCGTACCCTTTCTGTTTTGTAGGCAATCATTCACACACACACACACACACACACACACACACACACACACACACACACGGTGCCAACAAAATGTATACACATTTTAAGAAAGGAAAACTGTATTAAAATTGTAATACTCAATAAATACTGATAACAAAGACGAATACAAGTCACATTTGACTTCTGCAATCCAAGAGATGCTTAAAGTGGTGACCATCAGCATCCAGGTACTTCTGATTACAGAAAACTGCTTGAGTAACATTGACCAAAGTGTCTCCTTGTATACATTTTTTTGGCACCCTCAGTATATGAAAAATGTGGCTCTTGTATACTGAAAAAGGTTGAAAGAAATTATTGAATATATATAACTAAGGACCAATAAGTTCTACCCTGGGCAAAGTAGACAAAGGCCAAATGGCAAGAATATTCCCTCCATTTTTCTTGAACTTCTGTCTATAAAAAGAGTTTGGTTAGTGCGTGAGCTAAATACCTCTAAATTGGCCATCCCCACTCTCCATGTCTGGGGGCCAGAATTGTTCATAGAATTGAATATTCCCTCCTTCAGGCAGGCAACTATTCTGATTCTGTTTTCTTGTAGAACTTACAAAAGCTAAAAAGGCACCCACCCTGCCTACCTTGGAGGCCATGTGATATAATTTTGTCAAGGAAACCTAGTGGATGTCTTGTGAGAGTGAAGGGATGCTTTGAGAAAAGAATTACTTTTCTGATGAAAGGGAGAGTCATCACTTGCATTACCTCCTTGGCCCCTTCTTCTCCTTTCCTGAATTGAATTAAGTGTAAATGCTGGATCTCTAACAGCTAGCTGTTCTGAGACTATGAGAATAAAAGAGCGACATGCTAAACATGTGGGGTTAAAAGAAAGAACTTCGGCCTTTGTGGGTCTCATTAGTCCACAGAACATAGACCTAGAGCTGCCCATATCCAAGCCTCTTATTCCATAAGGAAAAACTATATCACTATTTGCTTACATCACTTCCAGTTGGATGTTCTGTTACTCATTCTATGCTTTAAGTAATAATAATGATAAAAATATTAATGCTAATAAAAAGCTAATACATATAGTACTTGCTTACTATATGACAGGCAAGCTCTGAGTACTTCAGGCTCATGAACTTCTTCCATCCTCTTAACTCCCACAGAAGAGTTATTAGTGTTATCAAGATGCCCATTGTACAGTTTTGGAAGTAGAGGTTAAGTATGCTCAAGGTCACATGGTTGGTATTTGGCAATAAAATATACTTACCCCAAGCAAAGGTGCCAGCATATGAGGCAAAGACCTAGAATGAGGGTTTTTTCATCTAATTACTAGAGATTCAGTCATTTTCCCAGTGTATAGAGCCCTGGTGTCAATAGGGCAGCTCATTCAAGAATATGGGCTGCAAAATCAGATCTTGGTTTAAATCTAAGCTCTATCACTTATTGGATGTCTGATCTTGGGTAATATATTAAAAATAGCTAAGTCTCAGTTCATACATAGGCTGAGTATGTAACTTTTTTTTTTGCTTTGACTCACATCTTTTTAAAAAATTATTTTTCAATTATAGTTGACATGCAGTATTATACTAGTTTCAAGTGTACAACATAGTTACTAGATATTTATGTAACTTATGAAGTGAATGCCCTGATACATCTAGAATCCATATGCTGAGTGTATAACTTTTTATTTGGGACAGAGAAACTATAAAAATACACTGTAGCATTTACCAGCGTTTATGTGCCAAGGTATTTGATCATCAGTATCCTCATTCTCATCACCATCATGGCTAACTTCTCATTGAGAAATAACTATGAGTCAGGTACAGGGCTACACATTTTATATATAAAATGTCATTTGGCCCTCATATCCCCTCTAAGTAATAGGCACTATTATTTTTCCCTTTTGCAAATGTGGAAAATTGCAATTACACGTCTATTAAGCAGTATAGCCAGGTTTCCTATCCAAGTGTCTCTGATTCCAAAGTTCATGTTTTTAATCACTATCACTTTTGGTCCCCAGGAGGGACTAGAAACACAAGTAACAACCAAACAAAGTTCCTATTCCCTGAGGAGAATCTGTAGAGGCAGACCAATAAGGAAAGAGTACTTTCAGCACTATGATAGGACAAATGCAGGATTAAAGGTAGTCCATTGTCGATGTCTAATTTGTTCTCTGATCTCATATTTTGTCAAAAGGATATTATAAAATTAAAATTGCAGTGTGTGTGTGTGTGTGTGTGTGTGTGTGTGTGTGTGTCTGTTTGAGAGGGAGGGAGGGAGAGAGAGAGAGAGGGAGAGAGAGAAAGCTTTTTAAGGCTGGTACAGGGAGGAGGGGGGTGACGTCCTCCTCTCCAATTTAGTCTTTTCTACCTGTTGAGTTCTGGAGTCACATTGATTGTGTCCTTGAAGAAAACAAAGAAAAAAATTGAATCCATTAATATTAAAGATTTTACTAGGGACATATGCTACCCTTTCCAGAAACTCTGAAATGAGTATTGTTCAAGTGATTTGAATTCCCTAAAAGATCATTCATGTGTGTTACTTCAAGACTAATGAGCTGAATATGAAGTGTAGAGCAATAGAAAGAATAAAAAAAATACATTTGAAATCTTTTTCTTGGATTCCATCCCAAATCTTTCAGCTGAAAAGTGACAATTGTCATCCATATATTACTAAACCATCCTAACTCGGATCATGATATTTTCACATATTTCAACTGTACAATTCAGTCATAGAATAGCAAGTTCTACTTGCAAAATTTAACAATTACTTTTAAAAATTACTTGGCAGTTTGGAACAATGCTGACAAATAAAAGTGAACATTATGCCCAGGGAAAATATTGACAGGAGTGTGTGGAACAATCAGTCTTTGCACAACAACTTGGGAACATATGGTGATATAGTAAAACGAAAGGCCATGTTCAAGGTTGAAACAGCCCTTGTGCAATGGGGCCAGGCAGTAACTTATGGCATTGATTACCTAAAATAAAGCTCTGGGACTCTTCCCTGACCTACTCTTTTGTAGGTCCAAACTGAGTAGTCAAAAAGGAAAGCTGGATATGGCTTAAGATTTACAAGGCAAATTGGCCATCTCTATCATTCCTTTACTCCTGCTTCAATTCCTGTTTTATGATCTTATAAGAGGTAACATGTAGTGACTTAGTGGCCCATTCTAGTTATGGGAGCTGCAAACATTTTTTTTTGTCATCAGTCCAACTCATCATTCCTAAAGGAATAAAAACATTGATTGAGGGTCATTATATCCTTCTAGTGTTGAGTATAATAGTTGGTTCTGTGTAAACCTTTTAAAATTCTTGTTAAAGAAAAAATTATAAACATGTCCCATAATTTCATCATAAAACAAGACTTCAAGAAATCCACAAACAATGATGTAACTGAACAACTACGCATGTGCCAAAGACTGTCAAAATTAATTGTAAAATATAGACCTTAATCACAAGAATATCACAATTGAATTAGCTAGAAATATTTTTTTCTAATTAAAGTTTATTGAGGTGACAATTGTTAGTAGTTGCATAGGTTTCAGGTGTACAATTCTGTAATACATCATCTATATATTACATTGCCAAAAAATCTGAAGACATTTATACATAAAGATATATTTGCTCCTATGTTCATTACAACATTATTTACAGTGTCCAATACATGGAAACAACCAAAGTGTCCTTTGATAGATGATTGGGTAAAGAAGATGTGGTATATATACACAATGGAATACTACTCTGCCATAAGAAAAGATGAAATAGTGACTTTTGTGACAACGTGGATGGATCTTGAGATTATTATGCTAAGTGAAATAAGTCAGACAGAAAAAGTCGAGAACCATACGATTTCACTGATATGTGGTTTATAAAACTGAAAACAACAAAAGAATGAGAAAAAAAAATGAAGAAACAAAACTCATAGACACAGACAATAGTTTAGTTGTTACCAGAGGGTAAAAGGGGAGAGGGGTGGTAAAAGAGGAAAATAGTTTTTCTATTACCATCTTTGATTGTTGGAATCGTTCCAAAATAAACTAGTTTATTCTCAGCTTTAGTAGGTAGAATATACTGAAAATAATTTCATTGTTCTTAGATAAGTGACCTTGCACTGATTTATTTATTATTCAAATTGGATATTTTATTCATAAGCCCAACAAATATTCATTGAGTATCAACTGTGTTTCAGGCCTTATAATCGAGACAAGAGCTGAAATAGTGAATGAGTTAGATATGGCTGCTGCTCTCATTAAGCTTACAGTTCTAGTAAGTAACTTACAATATACCAAGGGCCATGTTAATGAGACTTATAGGATGTCCTGAGACCTTGTGGGAGAGGCATCAAATTCAAATTTGGATGCTCAGGGAAGGCTTTCTGAGAGATGTTTAATATGAGACCAGAATTACAGAGGAAGAGGCATGAAAGAATGTTCTTGACAGAGAAAACAGTGAGCATCTCAGGAGGCGAAAATGAAAGAGAGAGAGAGTGAGCATGGTGGTTTCCAAGGACTGAAATACATGTAGTTTGAATGGATTGTTGATTTCTAGGTGGACATGAGAATTGAGAAGGCCAGAAAGGCAGCACAAGGCAGCCATTGATGTTGATTGTATAATTTACAAATCGATTTCTACTTTTTTTATGAATCACGTCTCCCCCTTTCTTCACCCCAGTCTAAAACTAGAGTCCACATTAATTTAAGAAAAATAAGACTTATTTTTTTTGTCATTTTAGAATGAAAAACTAGCCAAGTTAGAGGAAGAAAGATTTCACCTCAATCTTGCTAAATAATGATCTAATGATTATAACTTTGAGAAGGGAATAGACAATCTTGAGACGTAAATCCCCATTTCTGGAAATATATTTGCAGAGGTAAGATGAACATTGATACAAGGATGTTGAGAAAGAGATGACTGTGTCGCCAGGAGGTTGGACTAAATGACCCCCAGAACTTCTGCTTTTTAGCTTATTTTAAGGTTCTATTTACTTGAAATATGGTTAACCAAGGTTCGACTATAATTTTAAGTTGCTGCAGTGTCTTAAATTTTTGAATCATTCCTACTCTTCCTTTCTAGGCATAGAGGGTAAGTTATATCAGATGTTAAGACTGCATTTTGTATTACAGGGCATGCAGTGAAATGAGTTAGGAAATGAATTGTTGGTGTGCTGCCCTGAATTTTTATAGATCCTGATGCCTGGCATAAGGATTATTTTCTTGGTTGCGGGTAGTTACATCTTTTGAAATAGCGGCTCCATTTTGAAAACGTCTTGGAGAAATAAAATGAGCAGCATTACTCAAAGACATAATCCAGGACATAACATTTCCAAGGGCCTTATACACACTGGGCACAGTAGTGTTTGTCCAATTAATTACACGTGCAAGCAAGACACTCTCTCCTCTTCTCACTCCTCCAAATGCATTCATGTCTGAATAAGTGAACAAATGTCTTGGAGATTCCTGGATGATGTAACAGTTTTGGAAGATGTTCCATGAGCTAACAGGAAGATATAGGGAACAAAAGCTTAGCAGCCTCTGAATTGTCAGTGGTAGGTAGGACTTCAGTGTTGTTTTAATTCTGTGCCTTTTCAGTAATTTCAAATTCACCATGCATACTGGAGGTGCTACTACCCATAAGTCAGACTCAAGGTAAAATGAGTTAGGGTAACTTCACTTCTATCAATACCATACTACATAATTTTATTTAAAAAGGTCTTTACATCCTCAAGATGTATTGAGCATACTTTGTAGTGACTTTCTTTCTTTTGGGCTTGAGAACAATAAACACAGAGGTTATTAACCAACTTGATAAAGATTTTATGAAAAGACTTTTAGGATCAACCACACAGTTACTTGCCCTGCATGTAACTCATTCTAAGGTTGAAACTTGGGATGAGTTAACACACATGTGTTCAGAGGACCAAAAAAAAAAAATTATATTATACTTTTTGTTCTACAGAAAGTTTTTGAATTTGAAGTGGTCTTTTGTGTGTAGGGAATGTGTCCTGTTTTGGTTGTTAGGAAATGACTGGGAGGGTGTTCATATGCGACAAACTATAATTAAAAATGTACAAACAGTAATTATATAGATTACCCCACCCCATTTGATGACACTCTGCACTGAGGGTACTACTAGTGAATTCAGTGAAGACAATTGGATGTTTTCAGTTACTTGGAATTAATTATTTGGGTATTTCTTATCTATGCCTTTATAGATAAAAAAGGGACTTAGATAACAGTATATGGATAAAAAGTGAATTTATCATTACTCCTCTATGCTCTCTACCCCATCTCTTGTTTCAAAAGAGGGAGGTAGCATCCTATAAACACATTGTTTGTGATGGTGATTCTCAAAGGCGAATAGTCCAGCTAAGGTTATGGGAAATGTGCAAAATAAGGTTTCTACTGACTGTGCTTAAGAAGACACACGATTAGATTAGACACCCTCTTAAACTGAACGAAGGAAAAAAAATTTACTTGGATGGACATTTTCTTGATCTTACCTAAGAACATTCTGTTTTATTCATGATTTTATATACCCCTGTGACTCAAGGGAATTTCAATCCAAGACTCAAGGGAATTTGGATCCAAGATCTACGGGTTGACTTGTTTGGTCTTAGAGCAGTGATCTGCCTTGACAATGATTGACTCAGTAATGGAATTCACACCAATGAGTTATAAGGAGAGGATTTGGGGGGATTCATATTAAGGTAATCCTTGTTTTTCTAGAAAACCATTCAGGAATGGCTTTCATTTTGTATTAATCTGGGTAGATTGGGTTATCAGTGGGTTACGATAACAAAGAGTGATATACTTTTCACATTAATTCCCTTCACAGGTGGGATGGGGGTTCTCTGCACTGTCTTCTCCCCAGGACAGGGGCTGGCAGAGCAGCCACTCTCCAGAGCATTGTCCTCACATTAGCAGTGGAGAATGGCTTTTAGAGCCCAAAGTCATAAAGGACGGACCTCACTTTCAATCACAGCTCACTAACATGTGAGTCACGTGACCACATTTAATGTCAAGGGAGCAGGGACGTGCAAATCTACATGTGCCAGAGAAGAAACTAGACATATCTATTGGCCAATACTAACGCATACTCTGTTTTTCCTCTGGGCACCATCCTTTGTCTTGCTAATGGACAGAGTAGGACAGTATCCTACAGAAGAGGGCATTGCCAAGAGACTAGCAGGAAAATTAATCCACAGACCACAGATTAAGTCAATTTCGAGCCCATCCTACCTCTGGATTTCCAGCCTTTTGAAGTGACCAGTTTGCATAGGTTTAAGCAAGTCCCAGTTGAGTTTTCTATAATTTACAGCCAAAATTACCTAACTGATACATATTATCAAGTGCTTTTGGGGTTGATATCATCTGCCAGGCCCCATTCTAAAGAAAGGAGATGCAGCAGTTTATTATTCAGGCCAACTCCTCCCATGAGGGTCTTAACATTCCAGTGAGATTTTCATTAGAACTCTGGGTAGTAAAAAGTAACTGAAGCCCTGCACAGATATAGTGACTCACTCAGTTATGCCTCAGTTGAGCATTTTTTCCTTTATATCACATGTAAAATCCCTAGAAATAAGCAAAGTAGAATTTGCTATATTTCATTGCAGAAATTACATAGGAAGGCAGACCCCTGCTCTTTATTTCCTGGTTTTGGACCCTGGCACAATTTGCAAGTGGACATTGGGGACCTACATATCTCATCAAATTCTACCATTTTTTGAATGTCACAGAGAAGCAGCAAAGTTTTAGTGGGAGCTTGTGCAATATGATAAGCTCTATCTAGGGTATATTTTTGATCCAGCCTGAATTATCTTACAACTCAAAAGGTCAAATAAAACCTGAGTTAAAGATGATTATTTACTTTATTTTAAGGGCATAGACACTCACTACAGTATTCCACCCTTCCCCCCTCACCCCTTATTCACAGGGAATACCTTCCAAGACCCCCAGTGGATGCCTGAAACCGTGGATAGTATCAAACCCTTTATATACTAAGTTTTTTCCTATCCATACCTACCTAAAATAAAGTTTAATTTATAAATTAGACAGAGTAAGAGATTAACAATAATAACTGATAATAAAATAGAACAATTATAGCACTATACTGTTATTAATGTTATGTGGAGGTGGGCTCTCTCTCTCAAAATGTCTTATTGTACTCTACTCACCCTTCTTCTTGTGAAGATGTGAGATGACACAACACCTATGTGCTGAGACCAAGTGAGACATTATTAAGTAAAATAAGGGTGACTTGGGCACAGGCACTACAGTTCTGCGGCAATCGATCTGGTAACTGAGATGGCTACTAAGTGACTAAAGGGTGGGGAGCATATACAGTGTGGAAAGGCTAGACAAAGGGTGCCCCATGTCATGGGTGGCAGGGAGCAGGAGGACATGAGATTTCATCACACTACTCAGAATGGCATGCAGTTTAAAACTTACGAAATATTTCTTTCTGGAACTTTCCATTTAATATTTTCAGATCGTGGCTGACCATGGCTAATTGAAACCACAGATAAAGGGCGGGGGGGCTACTGTGCTGCGGGTTTTAGAGGGAGAAAGGAGAGAATGAATCAGGGAGTCGGCCCGAATGGAGAGCCCATGAATCCCTTGCATTTTCTAGGTTCTGACATGCTATTCCGTATAGATTTTTACTCCCCTTGATCTACTTTATCAGTACACCCTGCCTTTGATTTCTTCTAAACATACCAGCACGCTCAGAAACATGAACTACTAATCCATCTATACATAAAGCCTGACTAGCCCTGGACTTATCAGAGATGGGACTCACTAATTTTTTTTTATCTGTTTTATCTATCTTGAGTTGAATTTTTCTACCATCTGAAACTAAAATATCCCTAACAGTGACTTCTAAAATCACCTCACTGATGCACACCTATCTCAACTTTAAAAGCACTGCTGTGATGCAAAGGCGTAACTTGAATAATGCATTGTTTACACCCTGCTGTAGGCTCCTCAATGTACCACTAGTAATGAAGTTCTCTTTGCCAACCTTTATAATACCAGCTTGTCCATCTAGACTTACATCACTCTCATCACTAACTCCTTCACTAATTGTCTAATGCTACCCCAGCATGTAATACAAGGTTCTATGCCTCTCCTAACACCCCTGTAATTACCTCATGCTTTATTTTATCATAGTAATTTTCACACTTTGAGTAATTTTCCTACTTACCGTATTTGCCGGCGTATAAGATGATTTTTTGGCCCTGAAAAATATGCCTCCAAGTGGGGGGTCGTCTTATACGCCAGGTACACTTCAGATAGACTGCCCATAGTGCTTGCCCCGTGCCATAGTGGCCTCCCGATGCCCGCCCACTTCATTCCACATACCGTTCAGGCATCAGCAGCGCTGCTGGGTGTATGCTTGGCTGTTATGCGATTTTGCTGTTATGCGATTTTACCACACTCGCAAAATCGCACACAGCCGACCATACACCCAGTATGATAGCGCAAAATCGCGAATCGCGATTTATGTATATGTTTGATTACATACAGCCTTGTGACAGTTTTCCTGCATGTCATAAGCATTTGAATATAAATATAAATGTTGAAATCAAATCTGATATTGTTTTACCTTTTATTTGGTGTGTGGAAGGTGTGCGGAAGAGGGGGTAGTCTTATACGGCGAGTATATAACAAACTCTGTATTTTGAGTGGAAATGTTAGGGGGTAGTCTTATACGCCCAGTCGTCTTATACGCCAGCAAATACGGTATATATCTCAATCCCTAAAATATTGGGAGCTTCTTGAAGGCATAGAATAGGTGTGTCTTGATTGATTTGCACATCACTGGTCTAGATGGAATATAAAATGATTTGTAAATGTGACTATATGAAAGATAATAGAAGTCCAAAGGTTAGAAACAGGAAAACAAAATATTGTCAGAAATGAGGCTTAGAATGCAAACCATGGTGTTTGTTCTAAGAATGTCAAATGGGTTTCTTCCCTTGTTCCAACACATACATTGGTAGCGGTTGCCCAAAGAGTTAGGTTGAGAAAGACTCCAAGTCCACATTTCATGGGCAGCAGTGCTGTGTCTGCAATGGGGA
The DNA here is from genome assembly GCF_001890085.2 of Hipposideros armiger. Lineage (NCBI taxonomy): Eukaryota > Metazoa > Chordata > Mammalia > Chiroptera > Hipposideridae > Hipposideros > Hipposideros armiger. The sequence goes on from NW_017731361.1 coordinate 6,855,113, forward strand.
CAGAAAAGGGGGATTTAGCACACATAATTTGCTATCATGATCTATATATTTACTTATGAGTGAATAAAAAATTTGGATCTAAACTTTTGGAAAAGGGAAAAGTGTTTATCAGTTACACAAATTGCAGGGCCCACAGCATAAACATATACTCATACATGTTGTTTAGTGGGGAGCCACAATTTACCCCCATAGTCAGTGAGATGGAATCTTTCCTGACAATCATTATAAAGTGGACACTTAGGTATAATGAACATCATATCTGACAACGTTCTAAAAGGAGATACAATGAATGACAAGATGTATAATTATTGTTATGTCTTATATTATTGCTATTTTTTACACTGACCCTAAATAAAGGTAAGGCAAATTATATCTAGTACAATTAATAATAAAAAAGAAAATCCTTGGTATGACCAGTATGATGATGTATTTTAGGTATGCTGTTTTCTACCCATCTAGGTAGATTAAAAAAATATATGGAGGAATTAACAAGCTGAATGTACTTCAAACATCCTACTATGAAAATTCTATATAATCTTTTGATGTATAAGTTTAATATTTTGCTACCATAAGTTTAATATTATATTTAATGATAAGAGAACAAGTGTCTAAAGTTTAGATATTCTATGTGGCCAGGCAATTTATATTCATATATATATATATATATATAATATATATAATAATAATATTATAATATCTGACATCTATTGAACACTTACTCTATACCATAAACTCGACTCAGCTCTCTACCTACATTATATCTTATTTAGCTTTTATGAAAAATTATTTCAATGAAGTGTTTCTGTTTTCTTTTCAAAAGACAAAATTGATGGTTGGGAAGATTAAGGAATTTATACAGAGTTCGTGTAGTAAGTGGGATGAGAAGAACCACAACATCAGTTTGAGTTCAGGGACCATAAACTTAACATGAATGCTTCTACCATGAGTAAGTTTTAACAGAAAATTGAACTGGATACACAATTACCATTATCATGAGAAATACTAGTTGCCTAATAAATTAGAATTATTTTAAAAGACAGTCATCCAACTCCAATGGAGGATAGTTAGGTGTCTTTTATGTTTCATCGCTATTTTCCCAGTACCCACTACAAGGAAGCATTTGAAATAGTATTGGAATTAATTAACTAGTGAGTAAGCAAGTGAATGAAGAAATGAAAGATGAGAAATTTTTGAAACCAACTCTTGCCCAGATAGACACATTTGCCTGCATATTTGTTAGTCAACAACAAATTAGTTTTGTATCCAATCTGCTCAAGTTCCAAGAGATTTTCCTACAGAGGTGAAATATTTGGCTCTGTTAGTTTCAAAACCATTGTCTAAACATGGTTGTATTTAGCTTCAAATGATTGCAGGTCAGCAAATCTAGCTCTCCATCAGATTATAAGAGTGTTGACTAGGGGCAACAGGAATTTCATACAAGGGGTATTTTTCTATACAAATATCAGGTATCTGATTTTTCTCTTCACTTAACATGTAACAATTCTGAGGCACACACCCAGAATTGATGCCAGTGTTAAATCAGAGAATTTTTTTTTTCATGTAGTAATCTGATGCAGGCGGTTCAGCATGATTCAAAAGAAGTCCATTTTTGCCTGATCATTAGGCTTCTATCCAGAGAACCTAGCAAAGATTCTAGAAACAGGAAAATTATGTTTTATTTCAAATATGCTTGATGATGCAAATATACTTACATGTAGTTAAACTCAATCAAAAGTTTAACAACTGATAAAAAGTTGATTAAAGTGAAGTCAGGGGACTACTCTTGACCTGTGAAGATGACATTTGACGAGCAGCCAGTTGTCCAGCTCTACCCCTTTCTGCCATCTTCAGAGACAAAATTCTGGTTTTCCCACTAAGGATTGACCCAGAGTGATACTTTTTATTTCCACATATTTGATTTAAATTTCCATGTAAACCTTTCAATGGGCATTTAATGTTTGCCTCCTTAATATTCATTTTCTCTTGCCCTCTTCCTAGCTGTGCTCCAAATGTCTTAGCCATCTCAATAAGTAGAATTGATCTTACTTCCAGCTTCATGATTGGGTCCTAATTTTCTTACATCAATCAACATACATTATCTTCCTGGCCATAGTAATAGACTCAGACATAAGCAAAAGACCCAAACTAGGTCAATAAAAGTCAATGAGACTCAATTAACGATGTTTAGCTAAGCTATTAGAAAGGAGATTGTTTTTCCCCAAGTGGACATGGACAACAAAATGTGCTATTGATGTGCTGACAGCCATCTTGTGATCATATGGAAAGAGCCTACTGAGTAAGGTGTCAATTCTGAGAACATGTGCTGAGGAATGGTGTATGCAGTGTGTGTGTGTGTGTGTGTGAGAGAGAGAGAGGGGGGTGGGAGAGAGAGAGAGAGAGAGAGAGAGAGAGAGAGAGAGAGAGAGAGAGAGAGGACCTGAGAAAATAGGAAGTCTTGCTAAGAAAAGGAGACTAAAAGAAGAAAATGGGTCTGGGGTCACACCATTTGACTCCTGGATAATGGCACATTGAAGCTATTTTAACCTTTAAAAATCATCACTAATTTATACCAGGTTTGTGTGTGTGTGTGTGTGTGTGTGTGTGTGTGTGTGTGTGTGTGTGTGTGTGTGGTGTCTAGTCCAAAAACTTCAAGCCCAAAACCCTGCTTAATGCGGGTTTGTGAGTTTTATTTTATTTTTTATTTATTATTTTTTTTTACAATATTACTGACTATATTTCTTATGCTGTACTTTACATTCCCAAGACTGTTTTTATAACTAGCAATTTATACTTTTTATTCCCACAGATCTTTTTTTTAAATTTTTTTTTATTGGGGGAATTGGGGGAATGGGAACAGTGCTGGGGAATTGGGGGAAGGGGAACAGACAAGTTGCTGTCGTCTTGTTCTTCAGTCTAGTTGTGGAGGACATTGCTTCACTGGTCCAAGTTGGCACCATCATTGCGCTCTTCTCTGGCGAGGCAGATCAGTTGCCGGCTTCTGGACGGCCGCTCACTGCGGCTGCTGGCCGCTCACGCTGGCTGCTGGCTACATACGGTAGCCCATGGCAACCCACTGCCACAGGGGCTGCAGCCTACGCCATCGCCGGTGACTCCCGGCAGCCCAGCTCCAGGTTGAGCTGTTTGTTGTTCAGCATCTTAGCTGTGGAGGGCAGTGTCACTGGCCCTCATATGTGGGATCCGAACCGGGGCCCTCTGGCATCCCAAGCGAGTTCTTAACCATCGCGCCATTCGGCCGGCCCTGTGAGTTTTATTTTAAACTCTCATGTTTTGCATCAGAAAATTTGGGGGACAGTTTAATACAGTTGACTCTTTAAACACCCTGAAGTTCTAGTTCTGAGATACTAATGAATATTAATAAGGCTTCCAATGATTTGTTGGAAAGAAAAAAGGCAACAGATTGTGGCATTGTGAAGATACAGCTTAAAATAAATTTTAAAAAGTCATTTTAGTTTCATATTAAAGTATAAACTGGACTAAAGCACTATGTCCTATATTGAAATTGTGTGTGTACACACACACACACACACACACACACACACACACACACACACACACACACTGAAATATTCATTCAAGAGAAAGAAGGAAATCCCGCCATTTGTGACAACATGGATGAGCCCGGAGGGCATTATGCTAAGTGAAATAAGCCAGACACAGAAAGACAAATGTTGCATTGTCTCACTTTTATGTGAAATCCAAAATAATCAAACTCACAGAAGCTGAGAGAATGGTGGATGCCAGGGGGTTGGGGGCAGGAGAATGGGGAGAGATTAGTTATATTTGTGTCGCTGCCTCTTCATGGATAAAACTACTGATCTGTATATATAATTTACCACTGGTGACTAGTTTAGTTCCCACATTTCCAGATGTGCCTCATTTTGCACAGCTGCCTGGTGTACAAAATGTACAAATAATGAACTCCATCCGGCCATGGCCTTTATTTGTTTTTATTTTTTGACAAGTTTTGTTTTTGCCATTTATGCAAAAATTTATAAAATTGAGATTGATGTATATTACATAAATTACATTTATGTAGTTTCTTTTTCATGTGCAAACGAAGCCAAAGCAATTGCAAAGTCCTGAGTGACTACTGGCTCTGGTGGGCAGCTCTCCTGTGTTTCATTCACACCTTCCTTTCCCAGGCCTTTTCAATTCACTTCACATTGGACGAATTTGTCTATTTGTGCAGAGAGCACCATTTGTATTCATTATGAGTATCTTTCTAAAGGGGTCACAGAAGAAAGAGAATGTGATAGTTCGGGAGCCTAGGAAGTCAGAAATCCAGGCGTTGGCAGGGCTATGCTTCCTCGATAACCTGTAAGGGGCAATCTTTTCTTGCTTCTTAACAGCAAAGGCTGGGTCTTTGCCAGCAGTCTGATCTTCCTTGGCTTGAAGGCAGCAATTGATCACTGCCTGTATCATCACGTGGAGTCCTCCCCTCATGTGTCACTGTGTCTTCAGATGGCCGCCTTCCCTGTAGAATTGCCTCTTCTTATAGGAACGTCAGTCATATTGGACTAAGGGTCCCCTATACTCTAGTTACCTCGTCTTTAAGTAATTTAACCAATTACTTCTTCAATGAGCCAAAGAGCTCATAGTATTGCAGGTTAGGGCTTCAAAATAGCTTTTGAGGGAACATAACTCAATCCACAACACTGGTAGTAGTGTGCAGTTATCTTCCAGGATCATCCAATTGCTGCAGAGGCCCTACTGGTGCACACATGGTGATATGATGGAAACCTCACTTTATAGATCCTTGAGGCTGGCACTAATTCCATGAACAACCAGGATATGATATAGTTTTTTGGTTTTTAAAAATTTTTATTATCTTGGCTGAAGGTGGCTGTTTTAAGGCTTCTCCTTGGCCTTCTCCATGCTGATAGCTCTTACTCCTCAAATCGGGGACCAAATGTGGAGTTTATACCAGCTTAAGTTTTTAACTTCAGCTATACATTCTGAGACCTGGGAGATGATCATCAGGTATGTCTGCAGACCCAGTAGATCTATTGTAAGTGGAACATGCCCAGGATACCTTATTCTTGCCAGCATTTGGTGCTATTAGTGTTTTGAATTGTGGCCTTTCTAATAGGTGTGTAGTAATAGCTCCATGTTGTTTTGTCATGTTTGTTTTCATTTTGTTTTATTGAAATATAATCAACATAAAACATATTACTTTCAGGTATTATTTTAATTTGCAGTTTTCTAATATGATGTGGAGCAAGCATCTTTTGATATGCTTATTTCCATCTGTGTATCTTCTTTGGTAACGTGTCTGCTCAGGTCTTTGCCTATTTTTTAATCAGTTTATTTTCTTATCGTCGAGTTTTAAGAATTCTCTTATAGTTTGTATAATTCTTTATTAGATCAGTCTTTTGAAAATACTTTCTCCCTGTCTGTATCTTTTCATCATCTTAACATTGTCTTTCACAGAACAGAGGTTTTTAATTTGAATGAAGTCCAGCTCTGTGATCTGTCTTTCGGTGAGCCTGATACCCTAGAATGTGTACTTCACCAGTATTTCTCAGTTTTCTCCCCTCTTAGGTGGGGCAGGGCGGCTAGAGGAGGCTGGAGTTGGGTATGTCCCTTCCCCCAGGTAGGTTAGACCTTCATTCTTGATAATTTTACCAGATTAAGCTCTGGTAAAATAGTTTCTCCTGAGGGCAGGCCTTGTTTAGAAGAAGAGTACTCTGATGTATTTCAAAATGGCTCCATTTCCTCCCCCCTGCTGGAAGCAGGAAGGGATTTTTCTCCAGTCACTCTAAGGACCTGATAGTGCTCCCCGAGGTAAAACTCACAAAAGTGTGATTGAGTGCTGAAAATTTTATCTCTCAGATTTGTCCTCACTGAGCCTGTAGCAATTTACCAATTACAGTTTAAGTTTTGCTACCCCAGCGCTGGGTCAACAGAGGTTTCTTCTCATCGTTTCTGCTGTGGTGATTTGTGATTCTCTGTATCTGTGTGTCCAATTTTTAGGGCAGCCTTTTGGCTTAAGACTTCACTTTTCTAATGGATCTAAGAAAACTTGAATGTTCAGACTGTTTAGCTTTTTACTTCTTGTTTATTCCTGTTCATTATTTTTTTCACTTGTGCCTGGCTCATTGTCTTGCAGACTGTAAACACTTGATAAATATGTGTTGAATGAGTATATAAAAGAATGAATAAATGAATAAGAGAATGACTACCTGCGACCCTTGACCTACTTTGCTGCCATGCAATTCAGTGTGGCCCATAGCTACCAGGGGACACAGATTGATTCCTTGCTGATTCCACAGATTCTTTGTCTGGACCACTGACTAAGGAGACCCCTCTTCCCATTCCCCCCCCCCCCCCCCCCGACACACACACACACTCTGCCTGGACATCATACTCTTCACAGTGACACAACCCCAAGGGCAGGACAGAAATCTCTGTCCCTAGTCCTCCTTAGCCTTTGCCCTTCTCCCTTCTGGAAAGGAGTGACTTATTTATTATGAAAGAATGAGAGGCAATCACTTCCAGCAAGGGAGAAATTTGTGTATCTTGGAGATGCTCAACTCTAAAGAGTAGGAAGGCTCAAAGTTGATGGGATTTTTGAGAGCTCAAACACAAGGACCAGTAGGACGATTAAAATAAGACTCTGGGGGAAGTGACAGAGGAGTAAAAAATGAGATTGAAGGAAAGACCAAGGTGTAGAGTCCTCCATATATCATTACGTTGAATTTCGTCTATGCTAACATGATCCAGTGGGAAGAGTCACCTTTTGATATCACTCAAGGGACACAGAATATGTGTTTAATGATGAGTACAAGTTAATTCGCCTCTCTCTAGTAAGGGTTTCTCTTTTCAGATTCTTTCATCACAGGGTTACACAGGCCCAGGCATCAGGCCATTTTGGGGACTGCTGACTGTTGAGGGGTTAACACACTTATGCATTGAGGAGAAGCAGCTGGTCTGTTGCTAACAACCCCCGGGATTTGGTTGGCATAAAGAAAGCATGCTTTTGACCAGGCATCTTGTTTGAAATCCTTTTGGGAATACAAATCATGTTTTGTTTCTTGGCCAAAGAGACAATTAAAACATTCTCGAATGCTGGCACATCACACCGCAATACCTACAACTGAAGAACCAGTTCTTCCCTGCCACCTGTGCCCATCTGAAACAGAGAAAAATACAAATAAATCAGAACAGTGCAGTTGAGATCAGCTACTGTGTCAGCAGGGCATTTTCAAGAGCACTGTAATATTAGTTACCTTCATTCTTTCTAGAATTCCTAATGACGTATGCTGGCACCCTATTTTTACAGGCAGCTTTGAGACAGACATTAAACAATTCTGGGTGCAAATAGAAACTTTAGTATATTCAGACTTTTGGTCTGTGCCTCTGCTTCCTCCCATTGGATAGCTTGTAGAAGGTATGGGCAGAGAGAATAGAATCAGGACTAGCATCATAGCCACTCAATTAAGTTTGTTTAGGCTGGTATCAAAGGCCTGCTTTGCCTGTTTCTCCCTGCTGGTCACCTGTGAGTCTAATTCTCTGGCAGTCTCTGAGTGGGTGTCAACCCCACTTGGCAACCTGCCCCATGCACACTCCTTCCAGAGTGTAGTGGCTTCAGGTGTGTATTTTCACTTGGAGCCATCCTCCACTTTGATTGATGTACTCTGTTTAGCCTACTCCATGGAAACTCCTGAGCTCCACACTTTAAAAGGCACAGGGCATGGGGGCTACATTTTATTTGCCACTAAGCACCTTGAAAAATGGATTGTTCTGTAATGTGATGAGAAGACTATCGACTTTGCCATCACACAAAGTGAAGAAAACTATGAAACTCTGGAGTGTCAGTTGTCCTCATTTGAAACTGGAAAAAAAAAATAGGAACTGTACCATGGAGCCATCAGGGAGAGTCAACTTATGTGAAGCATCTTGTACAGTATCTGGCATAGAGTAGGTGTTCAAAGTGGCTTTGAAAAGTCAATACATTCAAATAGAAAGCCAGATATCAAAGGTTTAGGTTATGGGGGAAGCATAATGAACTGTATAGAGTTGATGGGTTTTTTTAAAGATTTTTTTTTTAATTGAGGAATTGGGGGAAGGGGAACAGACAAGTTGCTGTCGTTTTGTTCTTCAGTCTAGTTGTGGAGGACGTTGCTTCACTGGCCCAAG
>NW_017731361.1:6863362-6867065 GCF_001890085.2 Hipposideros armiger
AGCAGGGGCTGCAGCCTACGCCACCACCGGTGACTCACAGCAGCCCAGCTCCAGGTTGAGCTGTTGTTCAGCATCTTAGCTGTAGAGGGCACTGTCACTGGCCCTCATATGTGGGATCCGAACTGGGGCTCTCTGGCGTCCCAAGCCAGCTCTTAAACAACGCACCACTTGTCCGGCCCTAGAGTTGATGTTTTAAAGCACATAATTGGTTTGCAGGATGTATGTATTTGAATCAGAATTTTAGCACTCAGCCTCATGTGTCCAGTTCAGAATAAATGAAGTACGGTGCTCATTGCTGATACTTCAATTCTGTGCCAGATATTTAAGATACTGTTTATGTCAATAAAGGTCCAGCATAACACTTTTAAAACTACCCATGAACTAGTTTCTATTTGGAGAGCTGTGAGCGATTTTCTTGGTCATTTAAAATGGAATAGGTTGGTCTGATCAATAATTTGGTGAAATAATGCCATAGAAAAGCCATTGGCTTGACTTTTTTTTTTTTCAGACTGGTTATTTTTCCCTGAATAAATACAGTCGCAGGAGTCAGAGTTTTCTGTTTTGTTTTTGTTGGTTTTCTTTTTCTTTTCTTTCCTGCGTTTACTTTTTCCCAGAGAGGCCACCTTTTTCATAGGATATATTCTGCCACTCTCTTTGCTGTTTGTTCACATCTCTCTTCATTTCCACCGAAGCTAATAGAAATGGAATATCGACTCTCCTTTGGTGAATTGGCAGAATGATGCTCTGACTATTTTTGGCTCAAGAAATCCATTTTTGGGGAACTCTTTATAGTCAGCTCAATCTTCTGAGGCTGAAGAAACACACCGTATACTGCTAATGCTTATTAAAAATAACGTGCAAAAGGAGCTCAGTGCTGCATTTTCCAACTGACATGAAATCGCCCCATCAGGTCACAGAGCTGTTGATGACAGATTCCAAAGAAGACATCGTTCTCCATGTGTGTGTCTCTGTGTGAGATGCTGCCATGGGGAGTTTGCTCATGAATGTGGGTCTGGATGTAAAGCTGATTTTCAGGCCATTTTCAGAATTCAGACAAGTGGGTTTTTTTTTTTTTTTATGTAATTGCACCAGGCCCATCATGAGACACTCAAATCACAACAGACCTGTGAATGTAACCACATTGTTTCTAAGCAACCTCACAAATAAAAAAAGCAACGATACTTGTCTGTGATTGTGGGGGTGAAATTTGATAAGGAAACAGATGGCACTTTGCAGCTTCCAGGAATTTTCAATAAACAAGCTGATATTGAAAGAGGTTTGAAAAAAAAATCACATCATACTTTAGTATTATGTATTGTTTTTGAAATTGAGTACACACTTGGAGTGCTGAACAATATCAATGTGAAACCTTACAAACCTCAGAACTTAATAATTCTGGATGGAAACTCTCGGGTATTCAGGGTTCATGGTGAGTGTTAGCCCTCTTTTGTATTCATACAGCACCTTCCCCAAGCTGGAGGCCTGAACACAACATTCACTCCCTAACAGGTGGCTAAACTCCTACTACCCAGTGAGTCAAGAGTGAAGCGCATTTTAAGCAAATAGTGTGGAATTTGTCTCCCCTCACAAGACGTATATTTCAGCAGACACCAGTATTTTCAAATAGTATTTTGAACTTTCAGAAGACATGCCATAAATAAGTAGAGTAGCATGTAACATATATTAAATGACATGCACTCAGCCCTCTATGGTATGAAAATATAAAAGAATACTTTCCTTAGTACATATTATATTTTATGTTACTGTATATATTCTACATGCATGTACTTCTATAGGGTTGAATATAGCCAATCTTCTATACATATTTATGGAGGACTTTTAGGAACCTTTAAAGATAAACTTGACCCCAGCTGATTTTTGCTTGTGCACTGAGTTCAGAACCCAGACACGTTTGTATAAGGTTTTCCCATTTAAGTCCCTCATGGTCACCTACAAACATTTGCCCTCATGTGGTTGTCATTCACCCAGACCCTGCTTTCCCGGCTCCTCCTAACCTGGCCCTTCTGTCCCCTGCTCCTTCTGTCCTGGCTCAGGCACTTGCCCTCTCACTTGGATCTCTGCTGCTTCACTCTCTTCCCCCGTGATCACTGACTGTTCAGCCATTTGAAATTTCTTCTCAGCCGCTCCTCCCACGTGTAGCTATTGCTTACGTTATTTGCTTTTGGTGTTTTGTTTTATTGTTTCTATGCTTTCCAGCCTCCTTTCTCCTTTCTCTCTCATTCCTCACCCTCTCCTGTGATGAGTCTAAATTCCTTTCATGGAGACGACTCTGGCTACAGTTGTCCCCCGATCCAGAAGACATTGACTTCTTTCTATGGGGCTAGGCTATCTGGCCACCACCAGGCCAGCTTCCATTCTCCGAGGCTGGTATTGTCAGGAGGTTGTGGATGCCCATGTGGAACTCCTGTTTCAGTCACCATAGGCTCAACCTCTGTGCCAAAGGAGAGGTGGGGCTCTTTCAGGTCTAGACCTAATTCTTCCTTCATCGCCCTGACCACAACAAATACTTTAAGGTTGTGTTTAAGATCGTGGGCTTTGGAGAAGAATGCCCTCAGTTCCAATTCCAGTTCTACTATATATGAACTGTGTTACCTGAGTGAGTTAAGTTGCTTAAATGCTCTAAATTTCCTAAACTGCAATAGCACTTGATTTAAGGTTATTGTGAGGATTTAAAGTAGCCAATGCATATAAATTCCTTAGCACAATAGCTGCCACGTAGTAAGGACTCCCAAAAAGTTAGCTATGATAATGCAGATTAAGAGCCATGTCATTCTGCCGTTCACTAATCCTTCCAAGAACGCTTTATCAAATGCTTTCTAAGTGTCACAACCTATGCTGGTCACTGGGAAAAGAAGGACAAATTAGGCAAAGCACCTGCCATCAAGAACCACAGTCAAGACGTAGAGACAAACGGGCAAACAAAACCAAAGTGTCAGTAGGTTACTGCTGTCCTCCCACCTGCACATGGCCAGCCTGGCTTTTCCCTGGAGACACAAGTTCAGGGCATATTTGCAGATTGGCCAGGAAATCAGTAGTAGACACCTAGGAAGGGAGGGTGCCAAGGGTGGTGTCGTTGTGACTTGAGCTCCTAAAGATCTGGGATGTTTACTCAAGAGCTGAAGGTCAGTGGAAAGGTGGACTCCACTCCCTGGCCTTAAGGTTTGTGAGGACATGAATCGTTCCTCCTAAGGCGTTCTCAGGAAACGCGACACCTACACTGCATCCTCAGTGGAAAGCCCGGGATTGTTATGGCAGGAAGTAGAAGGAAAGTTGTGTGAACAGATATGGGAGATGAGGAGTTTTTATTTTTACTATGTGCCTGGATTTCAGAGCATCCCAAATAAAAGGTTACCGATAAGGGAGCCATGGGAGATTGGGTCAAAAGAAAGCAAGCACTGCCCAGTATGGACATGAGAACATCAGGTTGCAAAGACAGCTGAAAATGCTTATAATTTTAAAACTGACCAAAATTGACAGAGGTGTGACATCTGGTAGGACTAATTGCCTATAAATTTTCACACAGAGCTCTCCATTTATGCTTTTTGAGCCTCATTTTCTAATACTACTTCATGAATGCAATATATATATATATATATATTTTAAGATTTTATTGGGGAATTGGGGGGATGGGAACAGTGCTGGGGAATTGGGGGAAGGGGAACAGACAAGTTGCTGTCCTTTT
>NW_017731361.1:6867255-6899302 GCF_001890085.2 Hipposideros armiger
GGCAGTGTCACTGGCCCTCATATGTGGGATCCGAACCAGGGCCCTCTGGCATCCCAAGCCAGTTCTTAACCATCGCGCCACTTGGCCGGCCCATGAATGCAATATATTTTAAAAATCATATTTGGGAGTGAAACTTGAGGTCAAGGCCAAGACATTCAGACATAAGAGCAAATTCTCTCGGGCTCTTTTGGCCAAATTTTTTCTTTTTTGTACAATGTACCCATGTGAGAGCTGAGAACAGATTTTCATATTATTAAGGAAACACTTTGAAACTTAAAAAAAATGTAATTACTGATTCACATAATGATTTTGGAACATTGACACATGCTCAGGTTGTCTACAATGTCCTCAATTAAAATGGCTTACTTTTCACCAGAAACTCAATATTTAACTCATTTCAAAAGATTTCCTGGAAACTGGCCATTTTATTTTAACATATAAAATGTTAGTTCTATTATGATATAACTATGTGTGTGCCCTTAAAGCCACTTCAAATGTAAAGAAGCATTCCATTGATTGTTGAGCCTAGAAAATGGACCATAGGATATTATACTAATAGTTCGTCAGCTTACAATTGTTTATTTTAGAATCTTGTAAATGGTAGATAAAAAAGAAGAGTCTGCTTACTGCCTATGAAATCCCAATGAATGAGATAAATGTAGTCGTCAAAACCAGTCAAAGTAGTCAAGTCTCGGAATCATTGTCCAACTGTTGCCGGAGACATTCGGCTGTGGCAATCATGGGAAATAAGGGTCAACTTTTCCAGCTCTGTTGGAAAAAATATGTAAATGGGAGCTATAATTCATTCCAATAAAATATATCTCAGCTTGTGCTCTGTGGAAAAAAAAAATTCCAAAGCCAAAATGCTGGGCAGGTTTAGTCACCGTAGATCATATATGCATGAAGTCATTCAGATGCTGTTCTTGTAAACCCGAGTATTACATGTCCACACGTTCTGAGAAATATCAGAAGTCTAAAGGTGGATTTCAATAAGTCACTTCTTGGGATAGTAGCTCCAGGCAAATGGTAGATGCAGTTTAAAATATTTAAATGTAGGTAATCAGCAGAATGACATATTCATTTGGGCATTATTCATTAAAAACTGAGGCTAAGTGCCAAAGGCACAGCCAACTTGATATTGGGGACTTTAATAAAAGTCTTGGTAGTGATGGTCAGGGTGAGGGAAGGCGGGGGTATAATATCATCAGAGTCTGAGCCCCTTCAACATTGGCCCATTCAGAAATTAGACTTCATACATTCATCAAAAAAAAATCAAGTTTTGGGGAAATATATTAACTAGACTCACAAAGTAATGACTTATTACCTAAAAAATTATTCCAGGAGTTATTTATCTAGCTCGGTTAATATTATTTACTGGAATGGGAGACTTCCTTCTATTGTACTCTGGAGAGCAAATAAAGATCAGGAGGTGGGTTGGTATGCATAAAATTAAAAGCAGAAAAACGCTTTATTTAAAAAATCAAGCTGCAGTATTCTAAATACTTTTCCTTTTCTATCCTCGTATTATTTCTGACAAGATAGCTTAGTACCAGCTGTTAGAACAGTGAACCAACACCAAAAAGTGAAAAAGAGCATTTCTGGTTCTGCAGGTAAGGGGCATAGAAATTTTGTTGCTGTCCCAGCAACAAAACAAAGTTAAACAGACTGAAAAAACTATCAAGAACTCTTCTTGGACCCGTAAGAGAGGGGAGGATGCAGGGCAAACAGCTGCCCCCGTTTTGGGCGAGAAAGCCAGGCAAACCCAGGGCGCCGTGGCTTACCAGAGCAGAGACGCAGGAGAAGAACCCACCACAGGAACCACGTCCTCCAGCAACCGCTGAATGCACATTATCGCCCAGGCTTGCATGGGACATTCACCAACACAGACCGTACAACACACCCTTGCAAATTCATGGAGAGGAACACTCAATATTTTCAAGGTGTCAGTTCTTCCTAGCTGGATCTATGGATTCAATATAACCCCATTCAAAAGCCCAGCAATCAACTGGTTCTAAGGTTTAACAAAGTTTGTCGTCAACCTACAACTACTCTAAAAAAAAAAAAAGAATTTCTTTAAAATACAAAAAAGAGTGAAGAATATTCCTGGTATGTCATTCTCCCAGCGGTCTTATGGTATCACAGCCTTGATGTGTCATAATTAATTATGTCACCCCCTTTGTCATAAAAAATCCTACCCTGTTTTCACAGATGAGATATCAAAGATACCCTCGCCTCCAGTAGTCAAGTGAGTTGGGCAAAAGCTGTAACAAACTTTTACTGAAGAGCTTCTCAGAGTCTGTCGATAGGGCTGTTGTGAATCCCTAACGGGGAATTCATGACATACAGGTTCCTCAACTTATTTTAAAACCTAAACCATTCTAGCTTTTGGCTCTTATTTTTGTTTTCTTCCTCCCCAAATTCTAATGGAATAGATACTCTTCTTCAGAACAGACCGCTAAGCTGTATTGGTCATGTGTGCCCTTCACTTAGATTTCCCCAGTGCTAACCTACTGCATAACTATAGTATAATATCAAAACCAGGCATTTGGCATTGGTATAGTCCACACATTTTATTCAGATTTCACTGGTTTTACGTGTGTGTGTGTGTGTGTGTGTGTGTGTGTGTGTGTGTGTGTGTGTAGTTCTCGGCTGCCTTGTGTGTTTTAAAATTTGAACTTGGAGAGTTCTGATAAGAGTATTGGAACAAATATGTAGAGCTTAATTTACCCAGGACAGATTTTTTTGTGTGTGTAATTTCAGAAGTGCTCAGAAGACTCTATACATCCTCTAAATAACTTTCTCAGACCGCTTTCTGATGTCTGGTATGCTTTCAGTTGCTGGGGAAAGGATATTGCAACAAAAATGTAGCACGAGTTTTTTATATACCTATTTAGCAAATATTTAGGTTCTATCATATGTCAGACACTCTGCTAGGTGCTAGGGAAATCATAGCGAACAAAACTGTAAATCCTTGCTCTCATGAATTTTCTACCTTGGAAGGGGAAAATTAGAAAATAAACAACCAAGTATAAAACCCACCAGGTGGCAATAAGTACTATGAAGAGAACTAAAGTGGGATTAGGTGGAAATGGGGGCTGAGTTATACAAAGTGGTTAGAGAAAGCCTCTCAAATGAGGTGGCATTTAGGGTGCTGCTGTAAGGAAAACATGAAGGGCAGTGTTAAAAGCGTTCTTTTGGGCAGAGGGAACAGCAAGCACAAAAGTCCCTATTCAGCAGCATGCTTGGTGTGTTTTCAGAACAGCAAGGAGGCCAGTGTGACTATGTATAGTAAGAGAGGGGGACTGTGATAGGATTTGAGGTCAGAGAAGTGACCGGGGCCAGATTACGTGAGGTTTGTAAACCAGTCACAAATTGGGATTTTACTCCGAGTGATCTGAGAAGTTAGGCCATTTAACTCATATATTAGAAATATCACATTACTTTCCCTGTGGAGAACTGGCTGCAGAGGACAAGTGAAAACAGGAGCCCTATTGGAGGAGTCTTAGTAATATCCAAGGGGAAGTTGATGGAGGCTTATACAATAGTTACAACAGTGAGGGCCAGCTGAGTGGCTCAGTTGGTTAAGAGCTCGCTCAAGGGTGTGAGCTCTGAGCAACAGGGTCAGTCACCAGTTCGATTCCTGGCCCAATTCAGCTGAGCTCAGCTAAAAAAAAAAAAAAAGTTACAGCAGTGAAGGGGAGAGCAGTAGTTAGACTCTGGATACATTTCAGAGGAAGCACCAACAGATTTGTGTTTGGAGAGTACATGGAAAGTGAGATGGAGCGTGAATATCAAGAGTGAATGCAGAGCTTTTGGCCTGAGCAACTAAAAAAGGTGCAATTACCATATTGAGTTGAAGAAGGCGTCAGGGGTTGCTAGCATATGGGGAAAAGGGTGAAGGAATCAATAGCTTAGTTTTGAATGTGTGAAGTCTGAGGTGGCTGTTAGGTGCCCTAGAACTCTGGAGAGAGGTCTGGGCATCATCAGCACAGAGTTGACAGTTAGGGCCATGGGACTAGGTGAGAACAGACAGCAGAGGGTTTAGATCAAGAGAAAGAAGAGCGTTGACTCTGAACCAAGTGATTGTCTAAATTCTGAGTTGCTCATTTAATCCTCACAACAATCCTGCAAGTTAGGAACTATTCTTTCCCTCCTTTTTACAAATGTGAAAACTGAAACTTAGAGAATTTGTGTAACTTGCTCATTGTAACACAGCCAAGATAGACTCCACAGATGTGCTGGCTACAAAGGGCTTACTTTTAACCACTCGCTGTATTTTATTGATCAAACTTCAAATTCCAACCCTAGGAGAGATAAGGCACTGACTAAAATGGCTACTTAGCTGAAAATGGCTGCTAGCAATTATTTTAAAGACAGTAAGCTGTGCCAGGGCAAGAGAAAAGAAGAGTTCATTTATCTCCCGAAAAGAAAACCATACAGTGTGCGATCCTGGTCCTCTGATCACGGACCCACCCTCAGTGAAGCAGAGCAGAGGTTTCAGCTCACCCTCCCTGCCTCCCATTCCTGGCTCAACAGTGGTTCCTCTTTGCATTGGTACCACTTGGTGCAATCCTTCATATAGAAGATATGATATGATAGGGTCTGCATTCTCTATGAAGGGAATGCAGACCCTATCTTCTACTGGACTTATTCTCTGATCTCAGTTTTCCATTTTGATTGGAATAGGTTCATTCATTCATTTGACACATATTTCTGTTGTGCCTATTATAAGACAAGTGTTGGAGAGAGAATGATGAATGAAATAGAAATGGTCTCTGCTCTCCCTGGATGAGCTTTCCTTCTAGTAGAAAGTAAAAGATCATGGATGAGTATGTAGACAAATAGAGTAATTACAAATAGTGACAAAGTCTATAAAGAAAAGAATAAGGCAGTGAGGGAAAGCAGACAATAACAGGGAGATCTAGTTAGGGTGGATAAGAAAATTCTTTCAAAAGAGGTGGTATTTAAGCCAATACCTGAGGGAGGAGCAGAAAACATCCAGGAGGAAAGTAGGGGAAGGACATTTCACACAGTGAGGTCAGCAAGAGGTCAGACACTCTGAGATTTCAGCAAACTTTGGTATCCCAGAATCACTAGGTCAATGTGTTTGGAGGACAGTTAATGAATAATCGACCATGACTTTTTTTTTCTTACAGTAGAGGATAAGAATATGAAAAGGATCTAATATAAAATGACTTCAATATTGCTTTGTTCCTATAATTCCATTTAGACACTGAATATTACCGCTAGTTCAACAAATCCAATATTTTTATGACAGAGCAAAATATATTAGTTTTGAAAAGGTCACCAAGACCCTGACTAGCTGTAGTCACTTGAAGTTAATATTTATTCAGTTTAATTGTTTGGGGGAAATGTTCTTCTGGCAATCTCAATATCCAGGTGTTACATAAGGAGCTGAAATTAGCCTGTAGTGATTGGCCCGGTTGAGCAGACTGTAGCTAATCTTCCCATCCCTCACCACACAGAAGATTGTGTGCACTGCTTTGGCTGCATCCTTTCTAATCAATAATACTTTCTGTTAATCACTTTCCAAGATGTGTAAGGACCTTAAGGGATTTTCCCATGTAAGAAGGAACAGATTTAGGTATCTTTGTCACTGAATTGTTCATATGGATAAGCAAGCATGTCCGTCTTACCTCTTTCTGTTGTAAGAGGTAGAAACCCAATTCAAATGAAATTATGCCTTTTTTTATACATTTGCTTTTTGACTGGCTTGCATGGCCAAACTATGGAAAGAGGAAGAACAGAAATTCTTGTGTAGAGTGGATCCAAGAGCTTGAACACCGTGAAGTTCCTGTCTTACTCTCTATCTACAGATAGACTTGAGTCTTCCTGTTGCATTTGGGTTTGTACCACATCGATTTCTTTAACTAATCCCATAAAAATTAGTGAGTACCTGCACATGTGACAGACGTGATGTGAAGCTCTGGGCCTGGACTAGCACTCACACAGATCAGCTCTGCATATAAGTATATAGAGGCTCATACCCTTCCTACTCTTACTTAGAGGGTAAAGACATAATTTAAGTTAAACATAAGTCCACATGTAATCAATTTCAAATAGTAATACATTCTTAAAAAAATGAATCAATGCAGGATCAAGTAATGTTCGATGACTGTGGCTGGGGAGACAGTGCTTTGCTTTCAGTTGGGTGGTCAGGGGAGGCCTCTCTGAAGTGGTGCTATTTAAGTTGGGACCTGGGAGATTGAATAGAAGCAGTTGTTCAGAATTGTGAAGCAAAGAAATTCCAGAAAGAAGGCTCAGCGGATATAAAGGCCCTGAAATGAAAATGATCTGAGAGTGTGAAAAGGGCGGTGACAAGGCTCGCATGAGTTGGAACCAAAGGATCGATGGGGAGAGTAGGTGGATGTTGAACTGATAAGGACCTATTTATTGGCTAAGGCCTCATTGTCCATGGGAAGGAGGAGAGATTGTATTTTAGCTTCAGCAGGAATTCAAGGGACGATTTCAAGTAGGAACTAGAAGAATCAGGTTTAATCTTTAAAAATATCTTTCTAGTGGAGAACAGGCGAGAAGAGGGCAACAGTGGAAGCAAAATGTCTATCTAGGAGGCAGGCACTTCGATCCTAGTGAGAAGTTATGATGGTTTGGACTAGGGTGAAAGCTGTAAAGTTGACAAGAATTGATTCAATTCTGGGGATATTTTGTGAATAGAGTTAAAAGAGCTTGCTGATGGATTGGAGGTGGCTGCTTAGAAAGACATGATCTTTCCCTGAGCAGGTGAGCAGTTGGAAGGGTGGTTAGCTGTGCCATTTATTGGGGTGGGAAAAATTGACGGAGGGGAAGGTTTGAGAATGTGGCTGGAAGGAATCAAGAATCCAGTTTTGGATGTGTTAAGTTCAAGGTGCCCATCAATCATAAAGAGAGATATGATGAGTGGTCTATAGCCATTGGAGTCTAATGTTCAATGAAGGAGTCTGTGCTGGAGACAGAGATTTGGGTGTATCCTCATTATAAATAAAACCTCCTACCAAGGAACATGGCTGAGGGCAACTCTTAACTTGCATCCCTTTAGCTCAGGAAATCAGTAAGAAAAGAGAGCTTCTCATTCCAGTTTCCATGAAAAGAATCCTAGGCAAGGACTTTTATTGGTCTGGCTTGGCTCATTTGCCATTATTTAAAGCTGGGATAGTTAAGAGAAGATGGAGCAGCATAGACATACCAGCTGTATCTATACTGAAGTGCAAAAATGTAAAGATAACCTAGAGGGTAAAGTATGCGTTGCCTCACCTTTTTATTTGCTATTTCCATATGAACATGTCCTCCAAAAATAGTGTATTCCCTGTGTTTTAAAATAATGGAGGCTTTACTGTATAACACCCTGCACTTGTAACAGAGACTAAGTACTTTGGGAGGATGATCTAAATGAAAAGTTCTCAAACCTGAACCCACGTTAGAATCACACGGAGGACTTGGTGAAACACAGATGGCTGGGCCCACGGCCAGTTTCTGGTTGAGGATGTCGGAGGTAGTCCATGAATCTGCTTTTCTTACAGGGTCCCAGGTGCTGCTGCTGTGGCTGAGGTGGATACCACACTCTGAGAATGACAGACCTAGATAATATAAACCAAAGAACATTAGTAACCATAAACCAAGGCAGAGGTTCTGTCTTTTGTCCCGAAATGTATTTCCTGTTGTTTCCTCATACTGTGCATATCTTTCATACTAAATTTTCAGATAATGGAAATGTGCACACTCCAGCCTATTACTAATATTTTTTCTACATGATTTGGAAGAGCTGAACGACTGAGTCAGGTGCCTGTTTTTTTGTCCTGCATTGTGTGTGTGTGTGTGTGTGTGTGTGTGTGCATGCACATGTGTGTGTGTCTGGTTACTTTATTAGTCAGGGCTCTCCAGAGAAACAGAACCAATAGCATATATATATATATATATATATATATATATATATGTATGTATATATATATGTATATATATATATGTAATATATATGTATACATATATTATATATATATATCCCCTATGTTATAAAAAAGTTATATTTAATATAACTAAAATATATTCATATTTATTTCCTATATATCTATATATAAATTCTAAATCTATAACAGAATATATTCTATATTGATGTAGATATAACTATATAAGTTCTCTCTGTATATCTAGAATATATACTATGTTATATGGGTATATATATTCTCTCTATATAGCTATATGTATGCTAATATCTCTATATATCTGTATTATAAATATATATCTATATATTTTTAGATTATGTATTATAGGTATATACGTTCTCTCTATAACTAATATCCATATTTTATATATGTATATATAGACAGATTAATTATGAGGAATTGGCTTATATGGTTATGGAGGCTGAGTCCCATGATCTCCAGCCTCTGCAAGCTGGAGACCCACGAAAGTGTGTGGTGTAATTCTAGATCACGTCTGAGGCCTGAGAACCGGGGGAGGAGGGGGGGCTACGGTGTAAATCCCAGGCCAAGGGCAGGAGAAGACCTGTGTTCCAGGTCAAGCAGGCAGACAGGAAGCACAAAGGAGCAAATCCTTCCTGCCCCTACCTTTTATTCAATTCGGGCCCTCAGTGGATTGAGGGATGCCAGCCCACATCCAGGAGGGTAGTCTCCTGAGCCCACTGATTCAAATGCTCATCTCACCCAGAAACGCCCTCACAGATGCATCCAGAAAGAATGTTTAATCTGGGCACCCAGTGGCCAAACTGACACCTAAAACTAATCATCACAGTTGCCATCGCCTAATCTTTTGCACTTGTTTTTCTGCTCCTCAGAAATTCAACTTATGCCACAGGAAAAGAAATCCATGCAGATGACCAATTCTGTAATGAGGATGAAAGGAAACAATTACAGGCTGAGGTTCAGGATCCAGGAGGCAAGGGTGAAAGTATTAATAACGAATGGATACCGTTATCTTTTATTTTTCATAAAACAGTCATCTATGCGTGCCAGGCCCTGTGCTAGACCCTGAGGAGACATAGCTGAATTGCATATTTTTTACATTTTTGTCTTATAATCACTATTCTTGGCATACTGACAGTATAGCCAAAATAATGATTTTAGGTGTACAATGTCAAAGAAAGTGAATGAAAATAAAATATTTTACTCTTTAAAAATTACTTGTGGCTGAGGAAGGGTTTTCAGAGCTGAATAATTTCCTCTGTTCTCTCTTCAATTCATATATAGCCATGGGCGAGGAACTCCCAATAAAGCATTTCTATTCCCACAACAGGTTGTAACTTCCCCTGGCACGGCATAAAACTTCATTTCATTTGTACCAGGCAACACTGTTTTCCAAAGCTTCAGCTAATTATGTGAGATTTATCTTGGATTAAGCAAGCAGGAAAAATAGAGAACATTTATTTAGCAGCTGCGTTTAACAACGGATAATGAAAACAAGGGTTCTACAAAACAAAATCTTTCCTGAAATAAACACCTCATCAGTGAAGGGAATCATGAACACGCTGTCGGCGCTTTTATCCTGACCTGACAGAAACGGCTACCAATAATACAGAAATTCAAAGCCGACGTTTCTGCCTTTAAGCCAGTACCGGAACATCCATTAACCTTATCTCTTTGACGTACTTGTTACTAAGCTTCCTAGTTCTTTATTTCAGATTATTCCTTAGTAGAACTGTTGCTAAAATACCTCCCCGTTGTGGTATGCTAATTTTTCATGGAAAGCATATTATTAAAAAAAAAAACCTTAACCTGCACATAATTACTTATAATTAATTGTTTGGTCTGTAAGCCTTAATTTTATTTATTCCCTCCCCCCCCCCCCCACAGAACTGGTTGTTTTCCTCCTATTGCCTAATTGCACATTATATCCTGCTCCAATTTTCATATTACACAATTACTTTACTTTATCTGGAGGGAAAAAGAGACTCCAGTGTTTTATTTCCCTTAATACAGAGTTTTAATTTCCTCAATTTGCAATCTTAATATTTATCTTTTTCTTCATAGGCTAATTTGCAATACTTATTATCTTCAATGACCCTCATCTTTCAAACATGAGAAAAGAATCTTGAAAGTACCACGTCATCGTCATCTATTATTTATTTGGATGACAGTTCCTTTGCAATAAATTGGGATAAAAATGTCTGTTATTTGTTCACATTAAAGCAGATTTAATATATTTTCAGAATTTAATTAGCACCAACCTTTTCATCTCCATTTACCATTCTTAGCCCAGAATAGCCAACTCTTCAAAGTGAAGACATCCACCCCGCTTGGAAAGGTGGCTCCACAGTGGGTCCCAGCATCACCTGCAGTAGAGCAGGGTGTTCTGTGGTCTACTTGAGAGTCAAGGTTAAATCAGATCATACAGACCCAGGATAGTCTTCCTCATTAAGGCAGCTGTTCAATTCTCAGGTATGGTACAGCACAAATGCTGTTGCTCATGTGAGGTCTGAACACCGGGAATAGTTTCCTGGTCCCAAGATCAGGGTGGGTGGCCTTTCCATGTCACCTGACCTCTCTTTGGTTTCCTGTAACTCTCCTTTCTTACACTTTCCTCATCTGTAAAATAGCAAGGAAACAAGTGTGTAAGGGGGTAAATTGCTAAGAAGAGTAAATGAGATAAGATGAAAGAATGCAAAGAAATGAATGCAGCAAGAAGAGTGCAAATTTTATTTTTATGAAACTTGGTTAAGCAGATGTTTAGTGAAATCTTTCCATTTTGAATGTTGAGACTACCAACAACAGTGCTGGACCTAAAATTTCTATACAGACAGGTGTTCAGAGAATGTCCTCCTGGAAGGATATGGTCTTCAGTGGTGTTTATGTTATAAACACAGCTTTTACTTACATCACAAAGTTTGTGAAGGGTATACCTCCAGGCTTGTTCTCTACTCTCCTCCACCCTACCTTGTGCCTCCAGGGCCAAGGCTGATTTGTGTAGTTGGAAGAAAAGAAATCAACAAGCTCGCTTGCATTCTGGCTTCCTACTGGGTGGGACAAACATGGGCCCTGGCAGTATATTGGAGGGAGAGAGAAGAGTGAAATTGGGGTATTCTTTCCCTAGATCCCTTCTTGCAGAGCCCCTCTGGCTCATCTCTTGACCAAAGTAACAACTCCTGAAAGACAGCCTCCCACTCAGCTCCCCCTCTTTCTCTGAGTTACATTTCACTTCCTCTTCCTGCTCCTTCAGGCTGAGAAATGGTCGTTGTCCCCCAGTGTTGCTAGCCCTGAGATGTTGCGCCATCATTTGTGGTTTCCTTAGACCCTGTCACTAAGCACTGCATTAGATTCCTCAGATTACCTCCCTGTGTTTTTTTGGGTTTTGTTTGTTTTGTTTTGTTTTTGCTGCCTGGACAGAGAGGAGAAATGGAGGTAATTGGAGAGGAGAGTTTAACACTGTAAACTAAGTCCAGAGACAGTTCAGATATTTTTCGGTCCTCTAGACACTCACATCTTCTGGGGGCAAAGAGAGATATATAAACATTTCCAAAAGATGCTGAAAGACCCCAAAATGGGGTCTGTACAGAGGTCCTAGCCAGCTTGTAACTCGCCAGCGTAAGCAGAGACAGTGATAATGATGAGTTTTGCATCTTTGCCTTGAGCTAGTTCCTGTCATCTGTCACTCACACCACTGCAGTGGCCTTCGAGTTACTTCCTCTGCTGTCCACCTGATAAAAAACACTCTTCTATGTACATGATGCAGTGATGTTTCTCAATGGCCTTGGGATAAAATATTATCTCTTTGTCATGATAAAGACGATGTTCTGCATTTCGCCTTTGCTTATGGGCCTGGTCTTACCTTGATTTCCACCTGTATGTAGCAATTTAGCTAGCTTTATGCTCTTTCTTGGATTTCATACAGCCGCCCTACAAAAATATGATAATGGTGGGAAAATGAAATGTTGGCCCTGTTGTCTACTGGCCAATGAAGCCATTGTCTTGTGACACAAGTGATGCCTTCATTTTCCTCCTTCTTCCTATAGGTTAATGCTTATTTTGTCCCAAATTAGCACTATAAGTAGGGATGATGGCTAATGCAGATTTGTCCACTGGAGTTTGATTCAGCCAGTTATTTCCAGCAGTGTTTTTACATCGAGGTCTGTGTAAAACAACAATATGATGAAAGTCCATCCAAAACGTGTAAGTTATTTGGAGAATTAAATCTGTTGCACGTGATGATCTAACTGGTGATTTGTTTGGATTTAACTGTGTTTGCTTTTTTATAAAATGAAATCCCCTTTGTATTTGTATAGGTAGCTCAGTGAAAAATACAATCAATGATACCAGTTCCTTGGCATTGAGGCAGGAAATGACCAGCTGATTTTTAAACTTTCAACCAGAGGTTGTTCTATATAGACTACATTTTTATTCTGTGAAAAGGGCACCTTACACAGCTTGAAAACAGAACAAAATTCTTTCAGGAGATATGTGTGTGTTTGCATGTTGGGAGGAGGGCCTATGGCGTTCATTCAGAACTGCTACAGTTGGCATTCCCATAGTCATATTTTATCAGCATTTATAGAGACACTCGAAGCCACTGTCTGGAAGGTAAGGAGGCTATCAATCTCCTCATCACCCCAAATCACTCAGGTCCTATATCTATCAGAAAAAGAAAAACCACTCTGTATCTGGCTGCTTAGATCTGCTTTGAAATTCTGTAGGTCTGAGTTAAGTAATGATATGGATATTAGCAAAAAGAGACAGTATATTTTCATAATCCTTTTTCTTTTTATTATCAAGACTAGCATTTAGAATACTAATATCAATTCATCGTAGCTGTGAGCTTAGGGCAAGGCAACTAGTTATGCCCAAGTTATTGCCAGTCTTTAGCTATGTGTAATGCTTTTAGCCTGCTAAGCTTTTACCAACAT
The DNA here is from genome assembly GCF_001890085.2 of Hipposideros armiger. Lineage (NCBI taxonomy): Eukaryota > Metazoa > Chordata > Mammalia > Chiroptera > Hipposideridae > Hipposideros > Hipposideros armiger. Next base: position 6,880,124 of record NW_017731361.1, read on the forward strand.
GTGTTTTTCCCCTTTGGGTGTTCCAAGACATATCATGTGACAACATTCTCTCAATTTTTTTTTTCATCTTAAGCTGAAACACACCATGTTTTTCTAGTCATCAGTATCTATTTTATAGTTACAGTCATTCTCCAATAATGCATGCCAGTGGCATGAGTGCAATTCTGTCAGTGCGCAAATTCCTACCCCATCCACGCACCATGTGGAGGTTTAAACATTTCATGACATGACACATTGTCATGCATCTTACTTTTCTTCTTATATTTATACTGTCATAGTTTCTGAATACTGCCATAGTTTTCACTCTAGCCATAGTTATAAATCTTTGAGACTATATACTTTTAGTGGTATTCTTCTTTAGAAGCATTTTAGTTATCCAAAATAGTCTCAGTGAATTTATGAATTAAAAGCTCAATAGATTGTTGGTTATGTAGAATTTATGAGCAGTTCATTGAACTTTAATTTGAATGAAGGTGACTACATAAGTCTTGTCAGTTTTCAGAAGCCCATGATGGCTTTCTTAAGAACAAATCTTAACAGCTTGTTTGTTGTTGTTATTTGTTGTTGTGCTTAATAATGAGGGGATTTTTTTTTTTTGCCAGAGGGACACCACATGAATCATTGATTAAACAATAAGATACAGCAACAAACAAGACAAGGTCCTTGCAATTGGAGAACATACATATTTGTGGTAAAAGAAGATATCTGCTCCCTTAAATGAAGCAGTAGGCCCACTGCCGTCCAAACAGAAAACGTTGTACTACTTTTAATGATATGAATATAGAGTTTCTTTTCAGTGTAACCAAAGAGAGATGATAAGCCTTTCATTTTTGCAGCTAATTGATTGTATGCCCAAGTCTTAATTGAGAAATGGTGACGTGTTTGCTGTCCATTGTCCTGAGTACATCCAATAGCTACAGAATAGATGGGAACATGGCAATGCTATTTATTCAACTGCTGGACTAAATTTTTAAAAAACTTTCTGAGTAACTAACTGGGTGTGAAAAATTTAAAAGCAAACATGGCACAGTCATAGCCCTCAAAAAGTTCACAGTCTTGATCAGAAAACTTCCCTAGATCTTTACTGTATTAATTTTTCAAACAGTTGTTTTAATTCTGACTTAAGTATATGCCACTTGAGTAGTTCAGGTGACAGCATAGAACTAGCTATTGATTATGGACAATAACCATACTGCGTAATTCTCTCATCTAAAATTTTTACAATAAGTGTATTTTTGCTACAAATATTAAAGGGGTTAACAGGTTTTTTTTTTTTTTTTTTTTTTTTTTTTTTTTTTTTTTTTTAGCAGAGCCATCCTGCGACCTGTTGGCAGCTCAGCGGCTGCTCAGCTCAGACCGGGACTCGAACCGAGATTTTTTTTTTAATGGGTAAGCCTAACTTCTTAACTGTTGCAGTGGTATTGGATACCTATGCCACTTCAGGACTTTGTGAGTCAGCTGTAACTTCACAGTAAGTTTGTTTACTGCCATGCAATCACGTATTAAATATATTAGGAGTCTGGACTCTAATATGATCTTAAAGTGACACTTTAAAAATCTAACTTCTAAAGTGCCATTTTCAGCGCAGTCATATTTTATATGTGACACACCAAAAGAGTTATTAAGATAGCTAAAACTTGTGTAGTGAACATATAAAATGATATAAGACAGGTAATAATGTAGAAATAATGAACACATATGCAGGTTCAGGATAAAATGTTCACATTGGCGATGTCTAAAAGTCCCTGTGTCACAAAACTTGACATGAGCTCTGAAGTATTACTACGGACAATGTTAAGATTTCTTTAAAAGGAGGCATGGTATAGGACTATAGCAGAGGTTAATTTGTTGCATATGTACAGATTTCTGATAGAAGATGTATATTGATGAAATAGCCAAGCAGGTAAATATTGGTGAAAGACCAAGTCAAGAAAGCTCCCCTTACATTAGCACAATGTAACACGTGAATGGTTGGTTTAATGTGAGATGATACATTCAGTGTAGGAAATTGAAAGGAATATCGCTATCCACTGTGTTGGTTGTTGTGTGACAACAATAAGCATCTCAGGGGATATTAATTCTCTTTATGGCACCATTCTCACAGCAGAAATATCAGTACCACAATTGCACAAATCCAATAGTTGTTGTCCTTATAATTACTTATCCAAATGGACAGAGAAGCATTTGAGCGTCTGCTTTCCCGTGGTCCCGCTGAAGTTGGTGGGCTTGCATCATCTGCACCAGGGATGCCCCTTGAGAGCCTGGCTCTGCTGCCTAGGGGGACCGTAGGCCCCATGAGAATGACTGAGTCACACAATTTCTCAGGTTTGCTTTCTTTTGTATTGGCTTATTCTCAGGCAGGCTTTGCTTTTGGGATGGTCCAGGCTTTTAGTCTACCAGCTCAGTAATCCCAGTGGAAAGTCAGCTTCACTTCAAGTTCCATAAGAAGTCCTGGAATTGACTGTCATTGGCCTACCTTGATCACGTGCTCTCCCAGAGCTGGTCAAAGGGGCTGAGGTAGGTGCAGTGGTCTGATAGGCCATACTCGACTCATACTCCTCTTCTAGGAATAGGAGATAGAATCAACCTGAACTGAACCACATGGAGCCAGATTGGAGAAGTGATGGTCCCACAAATGATAACGTGGGTGTTTTTAGCTTAAAAAACACTGATGGATGTTGGAATGGTACCATATATAAGATGGCTATTATACACATACTTACATTTTTCTCTCTACCTTTGTGTAAAAACTGAAATTAAAATAGTGGTTTGATATGGTATGGCAAGATTAGAAGTCATCATTTCTGATGTAATCCAAAACCAGATGCTTTTTTTATATTTATTTCTCCATTACCCTAGAATGTAAGAAGGAACCTAGAGGAAGACTCTTATATTCAAAATTCAAATTCAAATATTATTGTAAAGTAGTTTGCATAGAAAGATTCAAACTTTTATGACTTGTGGTGAATACCCTTCGATAATAAATACATAGCAATTTACTACAGATAATCGATCATTATCTCTGAGTCTTTTGAAAAGCATCAGATGAATGACATTCCCCACTGAGATTAATATGACCTCTTCCTGACATAAGTTCAACAAAACTCCCCCGCCGCCAAAACACGTAGTTCTGCAACATGACAGGAGGTCACAAGCCAGAGTCATTAAAGCAGATTTATTTAATGTATAACATGGAGGATGGTGGCGATGACAAATGGCAGGAAGGTTTTTATATCCTGTTCACCAGAAAAGAATGTAGCCTGTGATAGATTTTCTTGCTTTTTACTGAGAGGCAAGAGACTTTGAAGCTATTGTCAGGCCACAGACTACCTAGGGAACTCAGGTCTGGCCCCAAACTCAACTGTGTTGCATGAATACATGGGCAGTGGGGGCGACTTGAGATCACAGAACACAGATATTAATAAATAATAAAAGATAAAGTTAGATCAAACCTGCCCACAGAGCTGGAGTTCAACTGACTTAACCAAGCAGAGGAGGAATGTATTTTTAGTTTCAGAGTGAACTCATATATTTCTTAACAACAACCATTATGTAGAGACATGGCTAGGAATCAAAGTGGCTTCTAACACAAAGGGCAGCATGAATACCCCAACTGAGCAGGGTTACACGGAAAAGACTTTAACTGTCATGATAGCAGGCGCATAAGGAAAGCCTGTACCAATTACCATGTGCTGGAAAAGAGAGCAGCTTTTCCCTTCTCCCGACTCCCAAGAATTAATACCTAAACTTCAGCTTTTTCTAAGTTGACTCTCAGAAAAGAAATGCATCTTTCATGATCATAGTCTTTAGGACACCTTGTCTCTTCAAGTTTGCAAAAACAAATAGAAGTTATACAGTTACGCAGTTATTTTTAAATTTTTAACACAACAGAAACTAGGTTTCTAATAAAGTGTAACCAGAACCCCTATATGTGGCTCAGACAAAACAACAAGTGCTCTGAATGCAGATATCACTGATTTTAGAGCTAGAAGATTTTTATTTGAATCCAGACTCTCTTTTTTTTTCTTTAAAGATTTTTATTGGGTAATTGGGGGGATGGGAACAGTGCTGGGGAATTGGGGGAAGAGGAACAGACAAGTTGCTCTCCTTTTGTTCTTCAGTCTAGTTGTGAAGGACGTTGCTTCACTGGCCCAAGTTGGCACCATCACTGCGCTCTTCCCGGGCGAGGCAGATCAGTCACCGGCTTCTGGACGGCTGCTCACGGCGGCTGCTGGCCGCTCACGCTGGCTGCTAGCTACACACGGTAGCCCATGGCAACCCACTGCCACAGGGGCTGCAGCCTACGCCGTCGCCAGCGACTCACGGCAGCCCAGCTCCAGGTTGAGCTGTTGTTCAGCATCTTAGCTGTGGAGGGCAGTGTCACTGGCCCTCATATGTGGGATCCGAACCGGGGCCCTCTGGCATCCCAAGCCAGTTCTTAACCATCGTGCCACTTGGCCGGCCCTGAATCCAGACTCTTGATAGCTGAGTAAACTGGGGCAGGCCACCCATCTTTGTCAATATTAATTTCTTCTATAGTATAGGTGGTAATCTCAATGTACCTACCTACTGCAAGGTGGGTGCATTGAAAAACAAGTGAGGTAATGCATGTGACAGCATCTAAAAAGTGTCTGTGATGGAAGTATAGGAAGATATTCTTACTGGAAATTGTCTTAATAATCTGTCCGGCAAACATGTCTTAATGGACTAATAACATGGTCAGTGCATGAAGGTAGGCAAGTATTGCTTATGTTTGAGACTATCTTCTTCTAAGACTTAGAAGAGAGGAGAGATCCAACACTAAATAAAATATTGGATGACCCCATGGAATTATTGGAAATAGTGGTTTTGATCGTGGAGGAAAAGAATCACCTCAAATGTCTTCATGGAAGCCAGTAAAAGATAAAGAGATGGACAAAGTAGGTAAGAGAGAAGACTGAAGCATTTCATGATAAAAATCCAAAAGACATAAATTTTAATCAATGAAGGAGGATTTTTGGACCATATGAAAATAGATACATATTACAGTAAAACCTTGGATTGCGAGTAACTTGGTTTGCGAGTGCACTGAAAGCCAAGCAACCATTTCTAATACATATCAACGTGGTAAATGAGCGATATCTTGCAATACAAGTAGTTTGTTCCCAGAACGAATTATGCTCACAAACCAAAGTGTTACTGTATTTTATCTTAATTTTATTATTAGTTTCAGGTGTACAAAACAACATAGCTATTATAATACCATTGACTATATTCCCTAAACTGTACTTTACATCCTGTGGCTATATATATATATATATATATATATATATATATATATTTAACATTTAATATTTTATATTAGTTTCAGATGTACACACAGTGGTTAGGCATCTACATAGTCTATGAAGTGATCACCCTGATAAGTCCAGTACCCATCTGGCACCTTACATGATCTTTACAACATTATTGATTATATTCCCCATACTGTATTTCACATCCCCATGACTATTTTGTGACTACCAATTTGTACTTTCTAATCCCTTCGCTTTCTCACCCATCCCCCAACTCCCCTCCTATCTAGCCACCATCAGGTTTTTCTCTGTAGAAAATAAATGTTTAAAACATGCTTCTAAATAGCTAGGTTTAAAAGTTTTCTTCAAGATGCTTAGGGTCTTATGGAAAATGTGTGTGTGTGTATGAGTATGCATGTGTAGATAAATAAATATTATAAACTGTATTGATATTATAAGGAAAAACAAAATAATAAACAATATGCTTGAAAATCGTAAGTACATATTCTAGTTTATAGGCACAAAAAAAAATTAACGAGGAGTTTTTCAGTTACAAATGACAAAAGCCCAACTCAAACTTCTTTATGCAAAACTGAATAAAGGAATGGTGGTGAGGGAACTAACCAATATTATAACAGGGAAATTGAGGCAGTCGTTCTGGCCTTAGGCAGAGTAGGATATGAAGTTTAAATGATGCCATCCGTCTCCCCGTCGCTTCCTTCTCTACTTTCCCCTAGATTATTCTGTTCTTCAGATCTCCCCTCGCTCTTGCATAGACATTATAAGCTTCTCCAGATTTATAGTCTTACATGTCGTAATCCCAAGGACTCTCTCCTTCTCAGTGGCTGTATCAGTTATGTTAAAAGGAACAACGACTAGTCATATTTGGAACGCTTATTCCTTTTTGCTAACTTTCCTGGATTGGGTGCTCTAATTGGCCAGCAGATTAGATGCCCATAGGACCCTGGATTGATATTCTTGTCAATAGCACATGGAATGGAGGAAGCATGCTTCTTAAAAGGAGTAACACAAAGTTATTAAAAAATAGAAATAGTAAGAGTACTAAACATCTGCTATATTATTATAGGCATAAATGCGGAGAGAGAAAACAGTATCTCTTCATTGATGGCATTGGTAAATTTGCATTCCTTAACCAGGTCAGTCACTCTTAAACTCTAATATTCCAGTTAGGAAGTCAAATGTGTTGACAGCAGCTCATGAACTGATGAGATGTGGGTCTCTGCTGGGATTCTGTAACAAGGTCAAAGTTTAAACAAACTTACGGTTTTGAAGTGAGGGAAATCAAACAATCCCTTTGACCCATAAAGGGACCTGTGGAGAGAACTAAAGTACGGACTACTTTTGTATTGTGTAGCAGAGCTCTGACCCTCCCTTGAGCAGCAGGACTTCACACACCAGGAATGCACAGTGGTTCACCCCATAATACACGGAGCCCGTGGTGAGAGATCGGCATAGCCTGAAGTCACCTTTAAAATAGATTTTCAAGAAAACAAACAAACATATGCTCAGATCTTAATGGCAATATCCTCTTGGAAGAGTTGAATGGAGATAGAGACTATAAAAAACAAAAAACAGCAAGATTCACTCACATCAAGAAGCAAAAACTGATTCCAGATACCTTAAGCAAAAAGTCAACTTATTACAAGGCTATGGTGTAGCCATACAAATGAAGGACATCTGAAGAAAAATTAAAACCCAGGTAGCCCCAGGGATCCAGGTAGCAGGAAGGAAAGAACCGTTTCATCAGGGAACTGCTGCTGAGGCGAACCACCTCTAACCGATGTTTTTGCTCTTGAATCCCTATACACAGAGAGAAGTGGTGTAGCTTAATGCTAAAGACCACTGGGCATATCTGAGTTTGAACTCCATGTCACCACTTAACTACTGGCTCCTTGGTCTTGGGATACTCGCTTCAATGGTCAAGTGGGGATAATAATAGTGTCTAGTTTATTGGGTTGTGGCGGGACACCAAAGGGCTTTAGATTGGTGCCAATACACACTCCAAAGTATTAAGTATTATTATTATACATAAGATTTGAAGCCCCAATAGGTGAAGTCCAAGTGGTCAAGCATGCCGTCTTGAGTAGTAAAACTGTCAACCACACTGAAAGGGAGATATCATTTCCCAAGAGCGTTGGAGTGTGTTAGCAGGAGGGGGAATGGAAGCTGGGAGTTAAAAATGCAACAAATGTCCACTCTCTAGTTACCATCCCAGGAAATTTGCAATTCCAGTTGACTTCCCCACATATTTTATCAGATGTGAGATACATAAGGGCAGGGACTGGGTTTCATAAAGGAGATACTGAAAATTTGCAACAGTATATTGATATGAAAAAGGTCACCCCAGTGTTCACATCTACAAGAAGGACCAATTTGCACAAATATGTTCTGATGCGTGTAAGGAAATCAAATGGTACTTGTAGTGTAGTACAAGAAAGCTTTTGTTAACTCATTCATATGCCACTATATCTATCAAAGATGGGGGGCCTTGGTCACCACCAGTCTTTGGTCCCAGTCAACATAGAAAAAGCCAAAAGGACCCTGGGCTAAATTGCTTTTTATCTAAACTTTGCTTATTTATTGCTGATATCTTGGCTTTCTTCACAAGTTATTGATTGAAAATAAATAAATATACAGTTGATTCTTCAGGGCCTATGAAGTTTGGTAAATGCTTATTTAGCTTTTTGGCAGTTATGAGTAATAAATAACGGAGCATCCTGACATAAGGTTGGTATACAATTTGTTTTGGTTTTGTTTACACAAAATCCCTTGGAATAAGGAGTTGAAATATGTTTCTCTACCTGATTTTTTTTTCTTTCATCACTGAGCACATTCATTTACACATTTAGTCTAGGGCTGTTCTGGACTGTTAGGTTGCTACTTTGATTTATTTTAGTTTTCATATCACAGTGGAAGGGAAAAATGAGCCATTAAGCCCTTGGTTTCGGACAAAAGATCCCCCGTGATAGTATGAATGACATGTCTTTCCAAAACAGACTCTGGCAGGTTAGGTTCCAGCTATATTCTAGTTTGGGTAGCACATTTTCAAAATATTGCAGAGCCATAGATCTGCCAAGATGTGGAGTAAAAAGAAAGAGCTCTAATCCTCTTTTCCATTCTGTCTAAACCAAGAAAACGTGTAAAGTGGCGTCATGCACTGCTCTAAGGGCCTGGTGTGGATTATCTCATTTAGTCATTCACTCATTGAGTTGACAAGTAGTTCAGCTCAGGTGCTATTCTAGAGGCTAAGGCACAGCAGTAAAGAAAAAAAGAAGACAAATATGCCTGCCCTCATGGAACTCATGGAAGGGCACGGGTGTAACTAAGAAGGGGAAGTAATTAAAATACAACGTTTGCTAAATAGTGATAAGCGTTGAGGAGAAAAAGCAAGCAGGGAAGTGAAATATGAACTGTTGAGGGTGGGGAGGTTGATATTTTAGGATAGCTAAGGAACTGGAAATTCAAATCAGGTATGTCTGAATGCAAAATGGAATTCTTTTTTATTTTTTTAAATTAAAAGTTTATTGGAGTGACAATTGTTAGTATAGTTTCATAGGTTTCAAGTGTACAATTCTATAATACATCATCTATATATCATGTTGTGTGTTTGCCACCCAGAGTCAGAGAGGAGAGGGGTGATGGTAGATGAAGGTAAAAGGGATCAAATATATGGTGATGGAAGGAAAACTGACTCTGGGTGGAATCCTTTTATTTATTATTAAAATTCATTGGGGTGACAGTGGTCAACAAAACTACACAGGTTTCAAGTGTACATTTGTATAATACATCATCTATATATCACATTGTGTGCTCACCACCCAGAGTCAGTTCTCCTTCCATCACCATATATTTGACCCCATTTACCCTCTTCTACCACCCCCTCCCCCCTTACCCTCTGGTAGCCACTGAACTGTTGCCTGTGTCTATGAGTTTTTGTTTCTTTATTTGTTTGCCTTGTGCCTTTGTTGCTTTCAGTTTTATATCCCACATATCAGTGAAATCATATGGTTCTCAACTTGCCAAATGGATTTCTTAACCATGGCCTTATATATATAGTGTCTGCATATTTAAGTCTGTACCAAGGATAAAGAAGAAGAAGTGTAAAACTAGACAATTCATAAATGAGAGAAGGATGACAGAGAAAGTAGCAGACAGTAGCTACTAGAGATAAGGAACTTTCTGTAAATACTCTTGGCAAGCTTAGTGTTATGGGCACAACACGGATCAATTGGTTGTCTTCAATATCCAAACTGAAAGTTTTAACTTCCTTTAGGGGGAATATTTTTTAAAATCTTTGTGTAAACTTATCTTTGCACGCATCATAAAACTCAAGACATGCTGTTTTTTTTCTATAAAGACCTCTATAGCCAGCTTATCCAGTAGAAATATTTAGCAAACAAGGAACTACCCATGTGAACTAAAACCACAGGTCAGAACAAGCTTGTGGAAGTAGAAAACATTAAATCCACAGAAGAAGCAGCAGTTGGATGGAACGTGCTGTCCAGTTCTGCATGCTATACTGTACCTGGTTGCATGTCGCATTGCAGTGAGGAGAGACGGGGGTGCTAAACCCATGGAGCTCCAAATTCCTTGAAGAACGTGGCAGGAGTAGGCTTGGCTGTGGGTGTAAGTTAATTCCCCAGAACAGTGAACAGACCTTAGAACAGCGACAGTCACTGGAAAAAGATCCTGATGGATGTCTCAGTCTGGGTGCGTGGTGCTCAGGGGTACCCACACGCCTCAGAAAACGTCGAGCCAGAAACTGAGCACGTTGCAGGCACTCCATGGAAAATATTTATTACATATGGAAAAAGAACCAGAACTTGGAAAAGCTGAAAGCAGCGGTTAAAAAAAAAAATGTTTGTTTTTTCCTGAAGGAGGAGGAGAATGTGACAGCCTGGTGTTGTTCTGTTGTAGAAGCTAATTCCTATTCCAAGAACAACCATCACACTGATGGAGCTTGGTGAGAAGAACCAAGAGGTCTTCCTGTCTCCTATCTCCTCCTTAAACTTGTTATGTACCTAAACCTCTTACTGTTATTATTATTATTATTATTATTATTATTATTATTATTATTATTAACTAATATGTATTTACCAAGAATTGTTAATGTGGCAAATGCTGTTCTAAGGTCAATATATTGTTTATTTCGAAAATTTCCAGGGGCCGGCAGAGTGGCGCAATGGTTAAGAGCTGGCTTGGGATGCCAGAGGGCCCCGGTTCAGATCTCAGATATGAGGGCCAGTGACACTGCCCTCCACAGCTAAGATGCTGAACAACAGCTTGACCTGGAGCTGGGCTGCTGTGAGTCGCCAGTGACGGCGTAGGCTGCAGCCCCTGTGGCAGTGGGTTGCCATGGGCTACAGTATCTAGCCAGCAGCCAGTATGAGCGGCCAGCAGCCACAGTGAGCAGCCGCCCAGAAGCCGGCGACTGATCTGCCTCACCCAGGAAGAGCGCAATGATGGTGTCAACTTGGGCCAGTGAAGCAACGTCCTCCACAACTAGACTGAAGAACAAAAACGACAGCAACTTGTCTGTTCCCCTTCCCCCAATTCCCCAGCACTGTTTCCATCCCTCAATTCCCAATAAAAATCTTAAAAAAAAAAATGTCCAGAAGCCCCGCAAGGTGCACATGATTACCCACAAATTTAGGTAAAAAAATGAGAGGTTGTGAATTGCTCAAGGCACCCAACCAATAAGTGGTAAACCTCAGAGTCATCTGGAATGATCTGACTCCAAAGCTCCTGTACTTTCTACTCTTTGATGCTGTGCTTAGTTTTCTTAAGACAAGAGAAATGTCTCTTTCAAACCTGTGACATTACCAGAGACAGTATGTGTTGTAGAAAGAGCATTGGACTGGGCAATAGGAGATGGGGTATGCGTCCTTGAAGCTCATTTTGCTCCTCCCTTATTTAGGTATGGGAACTTGGGCCTCGGTTTTCTCTGCTATAAAAGGAGAGACATAAAGTAAATAACTCCTTAATTTAGCTCAGCCCTGATTTCCATGTCTCCATTCCTCTATGTAATGTATAACAGTTAATACATGGTAGGAAACACCGAACTGTGGGAATAAAGGGATACATTAATAAAAGGAAATTTGTTTTTTATTACTTAATATTAAAGATGCCAAATACCATTATCTCTTTGTCATCCCATAAATTTTCTGTGCAGTATGTATTTTAGCCAATAAGGAAGCTGCTTCTGAGTGGTTACCTTTCCTCAAGGTCCTGCTGGGTAAAGCTGGAGCTCAGGTGTTGGTCGTTCTGATTTCAAACTTCATCATCTTCAGTATCAAATGATAGCGTTCAGTGACTGCCTTTAGACATAATCAGTGATGGTGCTTCAACCAATTGTTTTATTCTGCCAAAAGTAAAAGAATGTGTTGATGAATGTCCTCAATAATGGGAAAAAGCACATTGTTTTCAGAGCTTCAAGAACAAACCTAAAGAAAGGAAAAACTCAGTATGGAATAGTAGTGCACAGGCTTTGCATCCATGATTTGTAATTATTTTGATTTTGTTGATTCAATTTTGGGGGACCAGAAAAGCAAAACGATGGCCAGTCATTGGGAAATCAATAATTTTGCAGCATGGTCAGAAGTTGCTCTAAAATTAGCTCATAATCAACCAGAACACTGTTAGTTTGATTGGTAAAATCACAGCCAAAAGTTGATTATGGCCATCTCTCTGTGGCAACAAAATAAATGGTGAGTCAGGCCGTAGAGTCAGTGTTGGCGGCTTTTCATAGCATCTGGTTGGATCAACTGCTTATTACTAATTATTCCTAAATTATTACTTACTTAATCTCTCTATAATCTCAAATTGTTCTTCAATAGTGTTTGATAAGTTTGATGGCAGAGACCATATTAACTCATGAAACACTTCATTCCATTTTTGGGTAGACAATTCTGATGAATGTGGAGTTTGCCTGAAATTGAACTGAAAGCTATTTCTTTGTATCTACCTCTCATGGGGACCATATAGAAGTTTTACTTTACCCTTTCTTCTTCAGGAATGAGTTACAATTTTCCAGTGATTTCTAAAAAATTATCTTTAAAGTTGAAGGTATGTTGTCTTCTAATTTCTTAGATTACTATGGATTCCTATTATGTCTTTTAGATCTAGGACCTACACAAATGTAAATTAGGATAATGAACATTTAACTTTCTCAGCTAAACTATATTTGTGTTTCTACTGCCAGTCAGGCATTCCTAAGCACGTTACAGGAATTTTCTTAAATGATCTTCACAATAACCGTGTGATTTACCATTATTATCTGCTTTCTACAGGCAAACACACTATGATCTGGCGAGATGAACTAGCCCTTGTCACACAGCTAATAATTTGAGGCTGTGACCTCCAAATCTAAGACTGGGGAAATCCATACTGTGGGCTTTACTCACTGCCTGTTCTGCTTCCTCTTAGACGATGAGCCTCTCAAGGGAAGGGTCTATGTTTTATAGATCACACTATTCTAAAGGTTAATAAAGCATCCACTGTGTAATTAGCACAAATGACTATGTAATTCAATGGGATTATACATTTCAAAACATTTATTTGAATCCTATCTTAGATCAAAAATGTTTAAGCCTATGAATTCATGTAACTCTTCAGCATTATCAATATTCAGTTTACAGATCTTTCTGTTACTTTTTAAAGCTCCCTTTGCCTGTTTTTTTCTTTTTTGTGGAATATTTTGGGACACTTTGGAATGTTTGGAAAACACATTGATTTTGGACTATTTTGGAGTAAATAAATATTTTGCGAACCTTGAAGTGTTTTTGCAAACCTCAGATCATACAAGGTCATAGCATTGTTTTACATGTCACCTTCCTATATTTTTCTTACTCAGTCCCATTCTAGAATTGTGGTATATGGCAGCAATGACCTGAGAAACGGAATACATTTACCCAAGAGTCTCTCTAAAAGCATTTTAAGCATTGGCATTTTTCTTTTTCCTTTTTTTTTAAAGATTTTATTGGGGAATTGGGGAGAGGGGAACAGCGTTGGGGAATCAGGGAAAGGGAACAGACAGGTAGACAAGTTGCTGTTTTTGTTCTTCAGTCTAGTTGTGGAGGACGTCGCTTCACTGGCCCAAGTTGGCACCAACATTGCACTCTTCCTGGGCGAGCAGATCAGTCGCCGGCTTCTGGATGGCCACTCACTGCAGCTGCTGGCCACTCACAGTGGCTGCTGGCTACACATTGTAGCCCATGGCAACCCACTGTAGCAGGGGCTGCAGCCTACCCCGTCACTGGCGACTCACAGCAGCCCAGCTCCAGGTTGAGCTGTTGTTCACCATCTTAGCTGTAGAGGTCAGTGTCACTGGCCCTCATGTGGGATCCGAACCTGGGCCCTCTGGCGTCCCAAGTCAGCTCTTAACCACTGCGCCACTCGGTCGGCCCAAGCATTGGCATTTTTCACCTAGAGATATTGTCCTTTCACCAAAAGACTTAATAAGGTGATGAAAAAAAAATATTACCATTAAAAATAACTTCATTAAAATGGAAACAAAAACCCATAATCCAAAGGTAAGCCAAGTAAAGAGAAATTATATATTTTGTTAAAGAATAATTTTGTGCAATATAAAGTGTTACAAAAATTCTGATTGTTTTCTGATTTTTGAGATAGATTATTGTTTTTATGCTGTGGTTTCCCTGCCAGCGTGCATGAGATATGATGGTAGGCAACTCCATTTGGAGCAAACACAGCCTGATTTCTAATTGATGCTTCAGAGCCAAGCACATAAACTCCTTTGTACTAATATTGATGATTCTCATTGGAAAATATTACAGCATATTTTTTCTCTTAATTAAGAGAAAAAGTATCATTGATACTTGCCTTAATTAAGAAAACAATCAATTTTGTTTTCATTTATTTGCCCAAATTTTAATCAATACCTACATTGTCAGGCAGTATTCTAGATGTTAAAGACACCAGAGAGGGAGAACTTTGTACTCAAGGAGCCAGCAACTTTGTGGAGAGGCAGGCATGTGAAGAAACACATTACAATACAAAATGACAGTTGCTAAATATAGCTACTTGTAGGGTGAATGAAAGTAAAAGGAAGATATCCCTAGGTTTGGACAGGCTAAAAGAATGCTTCACAGACACGGTAGGGTTTGAGTGAAGACACAAAAGGTTAAGAAAACACAGTCAATTGCTTAGAAGCATAAAGGCGCTAAGGGTCTTTAAAAATCAATACAATAATTTGTGATATTGGGATGTAATAAAAAGCAGTGAGGTTAGACAACTATTAGATGAGGGCTGAATCATGGAGGACCTGAACATCTTTCAAAGGAATTTATGTTGAATCTAGCGAGCAATCGGGAACAGCTATAGAATTTTGAGCAGAGAAATGACATAATTAGAGGTGAGTGCTCAATGCCACAGTTATTTCAGAGGAATGACATTTGTGCTGTTGACAGTAAGTCAATCCTAGCTCAACTCTCATGAATTGTGAGGCTTCCTGTCCTTTTTCCCTGGTTCCATGTCTTATGTGCTGTAACCAGCACTGGACTGATGAAGAGTCTTAACTAGAAGTAAGCATGGCTGTCATTTTGGCTATTGCACAATATTGTAGATGTTACTTCTTTTGACCTTCCATGAGTACCTTCTACTTACAGTGTCATGCAGTATGATTTAATTAGACTTTCCCTGAGCCTCAATGCACAGCTAATACATGGAATCACAGATGCCTACTTACCATATATATTCTGGAGCAGAGTGCTGACATTTGAAGACAAGAAGAGAAGTAGGCAGCTAATTCTCATCTTTTCCTGCCCAGAATCCTGATTATACTTTGCCTTAAAGGATATTATCATCAATGCCTGGGGGAGAGATGTCAGATGTGAAGTACCACTCATAAATGAAGGCAATATAGCACTCCACATGTCAAATTTAAGAATGTCATGACACATGTATTGTTCTATTGATACCCATGACCTTGAAGTTCCAATCTCAAGGTGAGACCCAGAGGTCATTTTCCAAATGTTCTTTTTTTTTTTATAATTATTTTAGATTTAAAAGAAGTTGAAAAAGAATTGTACAGAAAGTTCCTGTGAACCCTTCCCCCAGGTTTCTTTAATAGTGATATCTTCCATTAACTGTAAGTCTTTATCAAAACCAGAAACTGACATTGGTACAGTGTGATTAACTGAACTGTGGCTCTTAAATTCAGATTTTTTTTTCAGGATTTCAATCACCAAAATTCATTCACTTTTTTTTTTTCTTCAAGTGCTTCTTGATCCTTTCTGCTTTAAACCCTCACACATACTGTTCCATCTGCCTTGGGCTCTTCTCCCTGTTTCAACAAGTCAACTCCTATGGATATTGAGTGCATTTTCTAACTTAGCTATCCACCTCCTGTTCCGGTTCAAGCTCACATATTATTTCCTAAGGCAGCAGTTCTCAACCTGTGGGTTGCGACCCCTTTGGGGGTTGAATGACTCTTTCACAGGGGTCACCTAAGACCATCAGAAAACAAAAAGATATTTACATTACGATTCATAACAGTAGCAAAATTACAGTTATACAGTAGCAACGAAAATAATTTTATGGTTGGGAGTCACCACAACATGAGGAACTGTATTAAGGGGTCGTGGCATTAGGAAGGTTGAGAGCTGCTGTCTAAGGGAAGCTTCCCCAGATGCCCCCCACCCCCAAGTAGAGTGTGTCTGCCTGCTAGGCACCCTCATATCCCTCTGTCCTTCTCCTTCTTGCCATTTATTATAATTAAGAACAAATAACTCTCTAACTCATTTCATGCAGTATATGAGAATTGTGATGGTTAATTTTATGTGTCCACTTGACAAGGCTAAGGGATGCGCAGTAAGCTGGCAAAACATTACTTCTGTCTGTGTCTGTGAGGATGTTCCTGGAAGGGATCAGCACTGGAATTGGTAAGCTGAGTAAAGGAGGCCATCCTCACCAACGTGAGTGGGCATCAGTCAATCCATTGAACGCCTGAACAGAGCAGAAGGACAGAGGAAGGGTGAATTTGCCTTTTCTGCTTGAACTGAGACATCTGTCTTCTTCTGCCCTTAGACGGTGGTGCTCCCAGCTCTCTGGCCTTTGGACTTGGACTTACACCATCAGCTCCCCGGGTTCCGAGGGTTCAGACCCAGACTGGGTCACAGCACCAGCTTCCCTGGTTCTTCAGTGTGCAGATGGCAGAGCGTTATCATGTGAGCCAATCTCTATAATTAATCTCATATCTATATCTGTATCTATATCTATATATCTATATATCCTGTTGGTTCTGTTTATCGGGAAACGCCTGACTAATATACAGATGGAGAAATTAACTATGTGTTATTGTAGAGTCTTTCCATTTCATCATGAAAGAATGAGAGCTATTGTTTCCTTTCTCTCAAAGTAAAGTAGGCAAGTACTTTCTGGTTTCAAGTCAGCACTCCCTTGAAAACCGTTAAATGACAGTGGGACACAATCAGATGAGCAATAAAGGTTGACTCATAGTATTGAATGTCTTGAGTAAAAGAAATAGTTTATTACTTTCTGTGATCTCAGAGCCCCTTAAATACAGAGAAATTTCTTTTTTAGTTAACATTCAGAATTTCTGTAGCATTACTGGAGAACATAGACTAAATGCACATGGAAGTGTATCTGTTCTCATTTAATTTTGCTGATGAAGTAAAGATGAGGCAGAGAATGAAATGAGCAAATGCATCATTCATTCTCATATTCATTCATCCATCCATCTGTATGCAACAAATCCTGGTATAACAAAAGTTTGTTTTAGGTGCTCCAAGGAATAACCAAATAAAGTTAAACTCCTGGCCAAATAGAACTTATAACATGGAAGGAGTACGAAAAATTATGTGGGGTTATGGGGAGAAGGTGGATAGAATAAAGACCAATAGAAATTAAAAAGTACACGTTAAAAGTTCTCATTTCAAGAAAACAAAATTGCAGCTATGTGTGGTGATGGATGTTAATTAGGCTTATTGTAGTGATCATTTTGCAATATACACAAATATCAAATCACTGTGTTGTACATCTGAAACCAATATAATGTTATATGTCAATTATACCTCAGTTAAAAAAATGAGCTCATGGATACAGAGAAAAGATTATTGGTGGTTGCCAGAAGTGGAGGGGAGGGGCGGTAGCTAGGGAGAGTAAAATGGGTGAAGGGGTTAAAGTACAAACTTCCAGCTATAAAATAAGTCCTGGGGATGTAACATACAGTGTGGTGACTATAGTTAATAATACTGTATTGTATATTTGAAAATTGCTAAGAGTATATCTTAAAAGTCCTCATCACATGAGAAATGATTTTATAACTAGGTATGGTGATGAATGTTAACTAAACGTGTTGTGCTAATATTTTCACAATATATACAAATATCAAATCATTATTTACCTGAAACTAAAATAATGTTGCATGACAATTGTATCTAATTTTTTTAAAGGGAAATATATATTTGAGTGTCAAAAATGTCTTTTTCCATATTTTGGCTCCACCTATGTTACTTTAGACCAAACCCTCTAGGCTTTATTTTCCTCTTCTGCAGAATGGATTTAATAATATAACTGTGAGGTTGTCAGGATCCAATGAGATCACGACTATGCTATTTTTATGATGCCAGGCACGTAGTAAGCACTCAGTGGTATCTCTTGTTATTATTTCTTCCAAATCTCATTTCTATCAAATATTTTCTACAAAACAGCCTTATACCACCAATTAATTACTATTTCAATTTTCACTAAAGTATTCTTAGTTGTTTCAACAACAACATGAAATTTTGATTTCTTAAAAATTCAAAACAAGAACAACAGAGACTGAGGGGGAGATTCTGGGTGATTGTTCAGGCTTATTGCATTGGCTGTCATTCACTTTTTTTAACACCAGCTCAAACTGAGTGTGATTTAAATTCATACCACAACAATATGACAAATTGTGGACCCTTCAGGGTCACTTATAAGGAGTTGAAAATGGAAATGTTAAATTCACAAGGATGCCAAGGATCTGCTTGTATGTGATTATGTATAACTCAAGAAAACAAGTGATAAATGCCAATCTTGAGAACTGATGGGGGACTGCAGGAAGTTAGGGGAAGGAAAGACATCATTTTAAGGGGTGATTCAAGGCTGTAGGAAGAATGTCCTTCTCACAAAGCACATATTTATCTGTTATCATTTGCTACCTGAACTCGGTTGTATTAATAGTGGTTTGAATCCTTAGGATTGTATGAAATGAGAACTGGGCACATAGGAAGTGGTTGTCTCTTAGTTTCTGGTGGCCCGAGAGAAAACGGGAGACCTCTTCAAAAAGCTCATTTGAATAGTAAAGTCATCACTGATGACTGGCAAAATGATAAAGATGGAGATTACCATGTTCTGGAGACTTTCTATCACATAGTATGGTATCCCCAGACTTTTGGATTACACAAAGCAGTACAACTAAAACTAAACAAATTAACAAGTCTCCCACCAAGAGTGTTACCACATTTAAAAAAATAATTTATTACATTAAATGCATAATTTTTTGAAGCTACAATTATTATAGCTGTCATTTTCTTAAAAGGATAGTTTGAAGCCAAAACAGGCAAGGAGAACATAATCTATGAAATAAAATTAAGTGGCTCTTTATATGTCTCTTTACACTTTTCAGTTAAATGATCAGATGGATTTTCAGAATATTTTGAATATATGTCTAAGACAATCTGATTTAAAGTATAGGCTGAGTGTCATACATGAAATTAACATTGGGAACCCTGGTTGGACCCCCCAAAGCCATAGACACTCTTTCTCCTGAGCAGCTGGAGGAGACACCCTTCTGAGAGCTGACAGAGAGACACAGGCAATGTATATTGAGATTGTCACATGCCTCTGTTAGAAGAAGCAGCGCTGATTTCAAATG
>NW_017731361.1:6901563-6902510 GCF_001890085.2 Hipposideros armiger
CTTATATAAATTCAAAAGGGAGAGAGGACGGGTGCTTTCTCATATTTTAGAGACCATTTGTTTGAGCACCAGAAGTCCTAGACTCAAATTTTCTCTTGGCCATTAATCCACGTTGGGATCTTTCCTCCTCTGAGTTTTGGTTTTTCAACTCTGCAGTGAGGCAGTTGACGAGGTCAGTGGTTCTCAAAGTGTGGACTTCAGATCGGCAACCTCAGCACTACCTGGGCACTTGTTTGAAGTACAGATTATCATGGTGCACCCCATATCTGCTGAATCAGAATCTCTGGGTGCATTCCAGCCATTTGTGTTTTCACAGGCCCTCCCCGTGATTCTGATATACTAAACTTTGAGAACCGCTGGACGAGATACTCAAATGTAATGATTAAGAGTTTAAGAGTCAAAAGACATGGATTTGACCCAAGCTTCACAACGCACCAGCTTCGTGAGTGTTGGCAGTTCACGGAACCACTTTATTTCCTGGACCATCAAATGGGGGCAATCATTGTCTCTGTCCTCTCGGTCCGTTACGAGTGAGAGAACACACGTAAAATACACAAGCAAATGCTTGGCATTTAAGTCATTATTTCTCATCCTCATCACTTTCGTGAGCTACAACACTTTCACACGGACATTCTAAGATTCTATCATATTTGATGATGACGTCAAGAATGCCAACTAGTCCAAAACAATGCCCAGGTGATTTAAACAGAAAAAGAAAAAGGAATTTGCTTTTTGCAACCTCAGTGCAGACTAAAACTGGCAGATTGCAAGAGCAAAAGGTTCTGCTGCAAGAGGAGTCGGCAGTACCATGAACAAATGACGCCTTTGGCATCCAGAGCATCAGCAAGCCCATGTGCCTCTGTATCAATCAGCCTGCCCCAATCATGAGATCTGTTGGCTTGCAAGTTTGCTGTCTAGTTGAATGGCTCCTTGGATGTAAATCCAAA
>NW_017731361.1:6903565-6904634 GCF_001890085.2 Hipposideros armiger
AAGCCTAATTACAGTTGTTTAGTACAACCGAATATGTTAGAGGTGATATACTGCAGTGGTTAAGATATCAGTCCTGGGAGTCAGACACCCAGGGTTTGAATCTTACCTCTGCCATTTCCAAGCTGAATGATCTGGGAAAGTTTCTTAATATTTCTAAGCCTCATTTTTCTCATAAGTAAAATTGGAGTAATAATAGTGTCAACCACAGAAGTTGGCTCCCAGGGTTAAAGGGTATAGTGCTTAGCATAACATCTAGCGTAGTAAGTGTTCAGTAAGTTATAAAAAATTAATAATTAAAAAACGTTCCTGAATTACTATGAGCATGTTGTAAGACCTGGGAAGGTCATTTTTAGGCAATTTTAGGAGGTCGTCTCTTTAAAACCTGCCACCCAGTGAATGTCTGTCTGTCCTATACCTAAGTTTTGGTGAACATCACCTGTATCTTTATGGGTTGCAGATGAAACTATCTCAAGTCAAAATGTAATCTACTGACTCAAAAGACTGAGAAGTCCTGAGGTGGATTGGATTTCAATGTAGTAGCCAAGAGAAAATTTGAATCTAGGTAGGACTTTTGGTGCATAAGCAAATGGTCTAAATATGAGGAAGCACCTGTCCTCTCTCTCTTTTTTATTTATTAAAAATAGACAAAATATTTAGCTAAAGTTGCAAATAGTAACTGCTCTGACATGTCCCTATTCAACAAGATGACAGGTAACCCTGAATGAGAGTTAACTAACCTTCTTGAATTTTAAATGCTGGTAAAATTGTGGTAATCACTTCCTACTGTGCATACAGGCATGGCAGGCTTCAGAACTCAAACAATATCTTCAGGACTTCAATTCTGCCATGTTAGCTTTAACCTCCATTTCCAAGAGGCAGCAAGATGTCTGTAGTATCTCAACATCCTTAATAAGACTCTCATTGCAGCAGGAGATATTGTTTTTTTCTGGTAGCTCTAGTGGTTCTGTGATCTTCTCTGATTGGACATGCTTTGGCCAGCTTGAACCAATCAAGGCATGTAGAAGGAATCTGTGGGCTGATTGGCTTGGACTTCAATCACATGATCACT
>NW_017731361.1:6907309-6908119 GCF_001890085.2 Hipposideros armiger
GTCAAGGTTATCAATGAGTTTTTATATATCGAAGTTGTATTATGCCAAACAGCTTTCATAATAATTCTGTCTTCATGGGAATCGAATGTGGGATGGAATTGCGTTTCCATTGCTTACTAGCTCTGTTGCCTTAAGAGTATGTAAATTTCCTAAATTCTTTGAGTTATAGCTTTATTATCCACAAAATAGAGAAAACAATAACTCCTACTTCACAGGGTGGTTGTGAGGATTAAGTGCTGTACAATACATAAAAGTTTAATTTAGGGCCAGGCATATAGAAAACTCTAAATAAATAATATGTATTAAGTATAAAAGGTAAGTATTTGCAGCTACTCATGCAAGCCTTTTAAATTCTTTATAATAATCCACTTCCCTTTGTCAGTGCGATGTGGGAACAAAAAAATGAATGCTTAGTGAAAAAACCTTTGACGAGTACTGACTTATTTAGTCCACAAGTATTTACTTAGGGCTCGCTTAGTATACACAAGCGTGACTAGATGCTGGTTATGGGGTTAAAAATATTAATATGTGCCCTGACTCTGCTCTGGTGTAGCTTTGGCTCATGTGGGATACATAACAGTGGAGGGAATATATGAAAAGGGAGCCTGTGCCTTTGGAATTTAAAGATTTCAGTCGGAGAATGAGTTCATATAAACATTCACAGTTAATCTGTCTCCAAATAAAATGAAAATATTGGAGCAAGCATTTAATCTTCAATGTCTTTCACAGGACATGGCGTATATTAGGTACTCAATGAGTGTTTGCTAAAATAGAGGGAATATTAAATGAGAATTGTTTTCTATTCCTGGA
>NW_017731361.1:6909199-6910822 GCF_001890085.2 Hipposideros armiger
CAATCCAGCCCAACACATGTTTGTAAGTAAAATCTTATTGGAACACACCCATTTATTTATGCATTTTGTGTGGCTGCTTTCTAGCTACAGTGGCAGAGGCGAGTAGCTGAGATAGAATGTATATCGTGCAGTGCCTAAAATATTTACATCTGATCCTTTCCAGTAAAAACGTGTAACCCCCTGCCCTCCTCTAGTTATAGGGCCGGTCTCGTCCACTTCCTGTTCTTCTCACTCTTCCCCTGCAGCTCCTAACTACTTGTCCTTGAACACTGCACACCGAACAGTGGACTAAGTGTCCCCCACACGCATGGTTTTGCTAAATTGTCACAAACCCCTGAAAAGGGAAAGTCAGTTTGCATGTTGGTTTGAGTGCAGGCTCTAGAAGCTGACTGTTGTGTTTTGCACCCTGATTCCGTCACCAGCTGGCTTCAAAAACTGCAGTTATTTAAACTTCCATGTCCCGAGGAAGTAGGCCCTCTAGTTAGCCCACTCTTCACAGCTGAGAAAACTGAGGCTTGCCAAGGTTACGTTTCAGTCCGCAGTGGAATTCAAGGCATTCTGGTCCCAGAGCATAAGCTCTTAAACAATATTATATTTTCAGTGTAAAGCTAAAATGATACACTAGACATCAAATAGCATTTGAAAAAAATACCAAACACAACGCCCCTCTGAGAAGCACACTGTGGTCATTCCTACGTAATTATTATTTGTCTACACTATACAATCAAGGAAGTCTCATGTGTTGGGGTTGATTTCAAACCAAATTAACTAGTGATTGGGGGGTCATTGTTCATTGTTGCTCAATACAAAGTATTGATGACAATAATAATAATTAGAGTGACTTGCCTCCAGATTATACTCTTCTTCTTGTTGACCTAATTTGTTTCTATAATTTTCAAGCGGCTTTGCCATCTGCATTTCTGTTGCTCTTTCATGAGCCCCCTTTTTAGCCTGACTTGGATTTATTTCACAGAGTATAAAAAAAAAATCATCTTACTTACATTGCTTTAAATTATATCTTTACCTGAGCCTCCACACAGCATTTGGATAACACTAATTGGAAGTATTATTTATAATAAGGATGGATGTGGAGAAGCCACTGAATGTTTACCTGTTGGACAATAATTACACCATTTACTTTCCCATAGACCACAATTTGTGAATAATGTGTGTCTAGATTTTAATGATACCCTCTTTATGAAATAAATTGTAGTATTTTGGGCAGGAATTGTACTTTGCATTGGAAGTAAATCATTTGACACTTTGATCAATTCCTTTCACCCTGGGCGACTAAAAGTAGCCTTCTTTAATTGCAATATGCTAACACACTTGAGGTAGCGGCTACATATTATTTGTTTTCTGCCAGCAATCATCACTGAAATTAGAAATGGAAAAGGACCATACCATGCCTAATCACTTAATCTATCCACTTGCTCAAACAAGATATTTCTGGAAGCCAATCTTCTGTTTCTTCCAGAACAAAGGAAACCTCAAATTCAGTGGGAAAACAAATTCATTGGACATACAAAAACAATCAACAAATTCAATTCATTTTATCTTTTTCAACTTATTAGTTTGAGTCAAGTAGCCACAACTCAAGGTTGAATCACAATTATGCCAAAG
>NW_017731361.1:6916087-6924789 GCF_001890085.2 Hipposideros armiger
TCACCCCTAAGACTGTGTTTTAAGTTATAACATAGTCTTCATTTGAATAAAATACCTGAATTCCCAGTAGAACTGTTAACCTGTAAAATATGGAGTAATAATTAGACCTTATAAGGAAGAGTGTCCATGTAGCTAAGTATCAAGTCTATCATATCATGGTGATCACCATGCTCTCCTGAGCTAAAAATAAATTAAAGCTGAACAAGTAAGTAGGAGTGAGCTCACTACATGGCTGTCTGCACATACAGTGAGTGTAATTTAACTGGAATGCCTCAGTGCCTTTCAAAATGGCATCTCACTTACTCTAAAAAAAATGGAATAGATAGCAAGCCAGAGGTCTCAGGCAGTACGTCAAGATACTTTATAGAGCCAAAGAAAGCTGTAAAACAAAGCAAACCAACAACCAAAAATTCACTGACAGCTAAAAGAAATGGGCTGCTTCAAGCTGCATTTTCTCTGGCTCTGTGATTCAGTGTCCTTTCTTCCCAAACATATATTCTTTCTGAGATATTAAAGCCTCACGGAGAGACTCATGGCGTTTTCATTTCAGCCCCACTTCATGCCGTGCTTGATGATCTTTCATTATGTCTAATGTGTGCCTTACAAAGATGTGGCAATTGTGGGTGTCACTTTGCAATAATAGGTTAGGAAACTCCGGATAGAACGAGAACATACTTTTGGATCAATTGCATTACCTAAGTGCGTGGAAACCTAGGTGACCACAGCTCAAAACACTAATCTAAACATTGCCATTGTTTTTCTGCCATCTTTACAATATGATCAGAATGCAAATTCTGTTTGATACATAATGATACTTCAGAGTTGGAATCATCCTAAAAATAGGATGATAAAACAAATATGAGGGTAGTACTTAGGCCAAGGAATATGTTCAAATTTATGGATGTCAGAAGGGTTTAGAGGTTGGTATATAATCTTGGGGAATGAGAAGATTTATTGAAATTGAGAAGTGGGGCTGTAGACTACCAACAGGGATTATAATAGCATGCTTAACATGATCAGTTATTAAACATATAAATGGATGATGTAGAAATGGAAGAAAGGACCTCTGGTCAAATGAGGTAGATTGAATGCGCATATATGTTTTATGCTTGTGATTTCTCAAAACACCAGTAGGGAAATGTGACAGTGAAAAAAATAGAGATATAAGTCTACAAAGAAAAAGAAAGAATGACGGAGGAGAAGAGTCCAGATGGGAGTTGTCAATAGCATACAAAGGAAGAAGATGGATGGAAGAATCGTAACAGAGCTAATGAAGCTGAAATCTAATGCCTAAAGTGTAAATAGTCAATTTGCAACAAGCCAGTGTTACCCCAGAACCTCAGACAGGTTCAGGCTTCGGAGCTGTTGTGTAATTGTAAGGGAACTGGAAGGAGGTAAGGCTGAATTGAGAGGACTGTCCTAAAAACCTTGTAAGATGCAGTTACCCCACCACCCTAACCCACCCCAGNAACTAGAAAACTAAGAGTAATCTATGCCTCTTTGTCTTGTTTCAAGCATATAACTAATTATAATAGCAATGTCCTAACCATACCAATTTTTAAAATTTCCTAATTTTTCAACTTTTCTCCATCTCCACTGTAATCTCCCCAGTTGGAATTTTCATCTTCTTTTGCTTTGAGAATTGCAACATCCTTCAGTGTTATACCATCCCCAGGTTCATACCTACCTTGTCTGTTATATAACGTTATATAATATAAATAATGTTCATATCTACCATTACCTGTTATCTATAATTTAGCCTGATCATTCTTTCTAAAAAGCAAATATAATCCTAGTATTCCATTTTTAAACCCTTTAGTAGTTTCCACTTCCCTTTCAATAAAAACCAAGCACCCTACGTAAGTTTTAGAGCTCTTCAGAACTTCATTTTATCTTCACACTCAACCCATATCTCCTTGCCACTTTTCTGCAAGCACATTAGCCTCTATTCACTGTAATTTCTTGATGTTCCTTGAGAGCGCCAAGCACTCTGAAGAACTCTCTCCCTCAAATCCTACCATCCTATTAACTTTCCAAATGTATCCAAATCATCAAAATGTCAACTTAATGTCTCTTCCTCTGAGACGTCACCCCTAATCTCTTAAGTATGGGGCAGGTTCCCCTCTTCTGTGTTCCCATAGCACTCTGTAGACACCCCTCTGAAGGCAGTTTCACACCCTGATTGACTGTTTAATTATCACCTTCCCTACTCAGTTCCTGTGAAGACAGCATTGTCCTTCTCGTTCAGCACAGTGCTTGGCACAGAGAATATACTAATTAGGAAAATGTTAAGTATTAAATATTAGGAAGAGAAGTCAGTGAAGGACTGTTTAGAAAAAATAGAACCTGAATCAGCAAAGTAAGCGAAGTTGCACTTTACAAATATTGCATTTGTGAACATCTTTAAAAAACATAAGTTAGTTTTCCTTGCCTCTTTTTCTTTTTTGATTTTCAGAGAATTTTCATCATATGAAGTGCTTAGTGTTTACTGTTCTCAGTGTACAAATTCTAGAAATCATTACCTAATGTTAATTTTGGCCAGATGTGGCAAACCTCTGATTGGAAATGTCTTTTGATTCTAAATTTGTGTGTTTTAGTCAAGGTAAGTTACACTAGCTACTGTAACAAACAACTCAAAAGTGTGGTGGCCTTAGACAATAAAGGTTTATTTCTTATTAATGTCACAGAGTTTGGGGTGGGTGGAGGAGTGGAGGGAGGATCAGCTCCATCAGTCTTCAGACTCTTTCTATGCTGTGCCTCGTCCATCTTCATCAGATGGCTTCAAGAATTTGACTTTACATAGGTGTCAACCATTTGGCAGGTGAGGGAAAAGGGAGAAAAGGGAGCAAAGGGAAGGTAAATTGGCCACAGCTGCTTAGACCAGACCATGAAGTATCTCTTCCAGTTATAGTCCATTGATGGGAGCTAGGCACGTGACCCCTATATACAAAGTACTTAGGAACTGAGGGTTAGCTCTATGCTTGGAAAGCAAAAATGGCTTTTATGAGTATCCAGTCTCTGCCAGAACATATACGGTAATTAATTAGTATATTTACTTATTCATATATGCATTGAGTGCTTACTAAAACTTGAAACAGTTCCAAAATATGGAGACACAGTAGTGAAGAAAACATAATCTCTAACGTTATGAAGTGTATATCCTAATGAAGGTATACAGATTAAAAAAACAATAAGTAAAATTTTCTGTAGAAAACAGAAAATCAGTATACAAGGAGGGAGGTATTGTTTGTATAGGATGGCCAAGGAAAACATCTCTGATCAGATACTATTTGCAGAGAGAGCTGAAGGAAGGAAAGAAACAAGCCACTTGGATATAGGAGGCAGCATCCTGGCAGAGAGCAGCAGCTGCAGAGACCCCATGTGCTTGATGTGTTTGAAGATCAATAAGGTGGCTGCTCAGGCTGGAGTGGAGTGAAAGGGGGGGGAGAGTGATAGATGGTGATGTCAGCGAAGCAGTGGGTTAGCAGTTCGGCTAGGGCTGTGTAGGCCGTTGTGAGAATGGAGCTGGGGAGGCGTTGGAGGAGTAAAATGACCTGGCATGTTTTCATAGTGTCAGCCAGAGGAAAACAGTTAGGCAGCTATAGAATAGCCTAGTAGTTCTTTGCATTATAGTGGATCATAATAAATCATCTATTNTGTGAGGATAGATGGTGGAAATAAACTATGTGTGAAGTGACAGCTATGTCAAGGAAAATGGAGATGGATGTGAGAGAATTCTGAGTGACTTTGGGGCTGAGTGCTTTAGAAAGCACAAATAGGAATCACACACTCCATGATTAACTTTAAGTTGTTGTCATTAAAACATCTTGAGAGTGGCAATCAGTTAAGTTGGCTACGGTGATGCATTTTATTATTGAAAATGGCCTTAAACATCACATTCTAGTTGATGGTGACAGGAGTAGTGATTCCAGTGTTAGCAGTGGTGTGATAGGGTCTCTATTGTTTTTCTTCTAAAAATCTATAGATAGAGAGCATAGCACGCTGGATCAAAGTGGGACCCTGGAGCTGAGGAGACCAAGGTTGAAATCCAGTTTGGTACTTCCTAGCTGCGTGAAGTTGGGCAGGTTGTTTGAAATCTTTACATTTTGGTTTTCTGATCTGTGAAACAAAAATCAGTCACTGACCATCAAGGGTTGCTTTTATAATTAAACTAATTTATAGAAATAGATTTAAATTATTTAATATGGAATTATATAAAGTACCTGAATCATACGAGATGATCAATAAATGCTTCCCCTTTCATGGTAGTGTTAGTGGTAATAAAAGTGTTGGAAGAAGGAGGGCATTTTTCTTTTATAATGTAGCCTAATTCTATTTTAATCTGCTGTCCAAACTTAATATTTGGGTTGTTTGAATAATATCCTACTCTAAAATGAATTTCCCCAATGGAAATGAATAAATCATGAAAATATGGCATGCTCCTGTGCTATAGTCTCAATTTTTTTCTGTAAATCTAAGTGTTCTAAAAAATGAAGTCACTTTTTTTTTAAAGGGAGCGAGATTGTAGCTTGAGCAATCCACTTTATCAAATGCTGAAGAGACACTGAGAAGGAAGTCAAAGGATTGGGAAGGAAGGAANAGACTGTATGACTACAACTTTCTGTTACATTTATTTGTGTATATTGATTTGTCTTTATGGCTGCCGATTGTAATGCTAAACAGATGAGCCATACCTATTTTTTTTTTCAGTGTATGGTTATGGACACAAACATCATAAGGTTTGAAATGTTAGTTTATAATTTAGTACAAGGCGCAAGTTTTGTCTGAAGTGACTATTAGAGATCCTCTCCTTTTTCTCAGCTTCTCACAACGTAAGCACTAACTTCTTGGGGCTGTTAGGAGTATTGAATGAGAAAATGTGAGCAAGTCTAGGTGAAGTACCTAGCAAATGCTACACAACTGCTTGTCCCCAGCCTTCTTTCTCTGAAATCTTCTTTCTTGTCCCCTATAATGGACATCCTTTTTTTTTTATGCACCCAATACCTAGTCCCCCATTTTTTATAGTATGAGAACCTTACTTTTCCCGTGGGTAATGCTCTACTTCCTTGCTAATACCCATGGTTTGGGAAGAGCTGACTTATGCCAACTGCAAGTGGAGGTGAAACCTAAGTCTAGCTAATCCACCGCTAGGGCCACAGGAAACGGTTACTGACCTATATATAGCACAATAGCCATGCTGATCAGAAGTTTACCGGTACTGTTGAGGGGCGGAGGGTTGGGGAAGGCCCCTTCCACAGGGATTGCTAGACAATGAGAGGCAAGCCTGGAGCCACTGGTGACCAGCATGACTGGGGAGCTTGCCTGAAAGTGAAGGCAACCCAGAGGACAGCAGGGCTGGGAGATGAAGAGTCACTGAGTTCAGACAGCGGCACGGAGCACCTTGATTCAGCTATGCCTGAACTTTTCGGTTATGTCGGTCAATAAATCTCCCCATAATATTTCCTAAGTCGGGTTGAATTGAGTGTTTGGCACTTCCACATATACGCATATGACCCAATCACATTCTTGTATCCATTCCATTCTTTCAGGATGTGCTTCTCTATTAAATCTCTCTCCTCAGTGTTTCTTTGCACATTTTTATTATCCTTTGTTTGCTGAATTCTATGTTTTATTCAGAAAGTATGCATTATGTAAAATAGTTTTCACAGAACGATATACCGTCTGATGCAATCAATAAGGATAAAGAAAATGACATGTTCTTTGACAGACCTTAGCTGTGTCATTTGGGAAAACGTCTTAATCATTCATAAATCCGCTCTAATTAGATTTTTGCTTGGATCATTATAATGAAAATTCTCTTGTCAAGGTCACGGATATAGTCCNCTTAAAAAGAGACTCCTCTGTAGCCAAAAACATGCAACTTGTATACCAGGTAATCTGGTTATCGGAAGTTTCTAACAAATATTTAGCCAATATTTTCTTCCGCTCTCTAGAATTTGTGGTCACTGTGACTAGATACCAGGACTGAACAAAAGTAGTTTCAGTTCAATTTGTAAGCCAGTAGCACCCTGAATTTGTGTTTTCTACTGTGAAGAGAACACTTCCTCTGGGAATGACAGAGCCCCAGAACAGCTTTTACTTCTCTTGCACGGTGTTCATCATATTTCTCAAGAACGTAGTTCCAGTCTTTTAATTAAAGACATCCTCTTGGAAAGTTCATTAATCTTTTACTTTGAAATGGCATGCCTCTTCTGGTGTTCATCCTATCTAGTGATTTTTTAAAAAATTTGTTTTGCTGAACACATTATCATTTTCATCTCCATGAGTTTGATTTGGGTCTCTTTTATATCTCCCATGCCTGTACTTAACACACTCAGTCTTCCTTCCAGCGTGTTGAATATGAAGCATCTGAAGTGCTGGCAGTGTTTTATTTTTTAACCTGAGTTGTGGATACATGGTGTTTGCTTTATATTATTTGGGGAATTTTACACTTACAGGGTGTGCACTTTTCTGCATGTGTATTAATTATATTTCAAAATGAGAAGTTAGATGGTTCAAGAAATCATATCAGCTCCACTTCAAAATATCCAAAATCCAACCACTTCCCGCCACCTCCATCATTCCTACCCTCTTCCAAGCCTCCACCATTCATTAACTTGTTAAGAGCAAAAACCACCCTGCTGGTTTCTTTTTCTGCCAGGCCCCCTATAGTCTATTTTCAGCTCAAATGCTAATGTCACTGTTTTGAAATACAAGTTCAATTCTTCTGCTCAAATCCAAATGGCCACCCATCTCAAACTCAATGACATTTAATAGCTTACAAAGCCTTCAATGATCTGGTATCCTCTTATATCTCTGACTCCTTTCTTAAAACTTATTCCCTCTGTGTTAGCCACAGGAGCCTCCCTTGTGGTTTTCTAACTTTTGGGGTGCTCATCTGCTTTAGAGACATTGCACTTACATTTTCTCTGCCTAGAACATTCTTCCAACTGATACCCCCCATGGCTTATCTCCATCAAATCTGTATTCAGATTTTATCTTCTTGGTAAGACTTTCCTGAGTTTTTATTTAAATCAGTTTTCTTTTACCAGTCCCCCCTACACCCTTCTCTATGTATGTGTTTATTTTTTGCATAGTACTTACCACCATCTATCATATTGTATAGTTTATGTTCATTTGTTCTTTGTTTACCTTCCTCAAACTAAACATAAATTCTGTAGGGGAAATGATTTTTTTTATTAAATTATTTTTTATTATGAAATACACATTTTTTAGAATTAGTTTCAGCTGTACAACACAGTGCAATAGTTATACTTTTTACCCCTCGAAGTAGGGAAAATGATTTTTATCCCCCCTTTTCTTTTTTAATTCATTGGTTGAAGCTTCAGTGCCTATGTTAGTATCTCACATGAAATATGTACTCAATAAATATTTGCTGAATGGATACTCTTAACCATTATTCTCTACTTTCAGGTCATTTTTCCTCCTTGAAATTAAAAAAACAAAAGGCTTCCATTGTTTATTTCAATGGCTTGAACATAATGTGCAATTAATAGATGTTTGTTGAATGAATGACTCCATGCCTAGCTAGTGGCAGTGTGGTCCTGTTATCCTAATGATCACAGATGGCGAGTAGGAGTATGCACACTGAGGTTCTATTCTTGGCTTTTTTTCTGCTTGCATTCAACACACATGAATATTCATTAGCTGTTTATTTTGAAATCTAAATATCAAACACTCATTTAGTAAACATGGTGGTATGGAAAGCACTGGACAAGCCACTGCAGATTAAAATAAAGACCACATTTTCTTCCAGGCTCCCAAAATATGCCTGCAAAATGAAATGTGTCCCGTGTTCTACGGTGGATGGCTAAACCTGCATTTGCATATGCAGATACCAGGTTCTGCCAACAGATCAGTTAATTGCAAATACAAAGCAGCCACGGAGGACATATTTACTCCTCTTGTAAAGGCCAGTGCAGTTGTGTGGACCACAAATGAAATGCATGCTGTTGGATTTGCAGGAAGAGTTCGGGGGACTGGAAATGATTACCTCTTGGCTGAAAGATGAGGGAGCTGTTGCTGTCCGTTGTAAAAGCCCCAGCTCTCCAAACAGGAAATATCACTTGTTTTCCATGGAAACATGCTGCTGGTCAGAGAAAACTGCCTCTGTGCCTCCACCATTTGGATTGGCAGCATTCACTCATCTGTCTTTCATAATACCTAGAAGGGTGTCGAATGCCAGAGAAGAAGCCACGTGCTCTCGCTCCCAAGTCCGTTTTTCCTGGCTCCAGGGCTCTCCCTGCACGACAGTGGCTGGCCCTGCACACACGGCTTGTCAGCAGACCGATCGGCGCGGCGCATAACAGGACTAGTATTTTCCGTGTTCTGAGGGTTTATTGAAAATATTGACGAAATGTTAGAGTAGGCACCTGATCGAACATCATCACTTTATAGCCCAAAAAGATGAAGTGACTGGTCCAAAGTCGCAGAAATCCTTACTGGCAGGGTGGGATTGAACTCCAGGCCCCCTGATTTCTGCCACTGTGTTACTCTCACAGTCATGAGCCTCCTTGTTAACCACACTGGCTCTCAAACATTCGCGTTTTGTTTTGTTGTTTTAAAGATTTTTGTTGGGGAATTGGGGGGATGGGAACAGTGCTAGGGAATTGGGGGAAGGGGAACAGACAAGTTGCTGTCGTTTTGTTCTTCAGTCTAGTTGTGGAGGACGTTGCTTCACT
>NW_017731361.1:6927274-6943891 GCF_001890085.2 Hipposideros armiger
GAAAGAAAGAAAGAAAGAAAGAAAGAAAGAAAGTCTAAGAGAAGAGATTCAAGATAGTCCAGGTTACTTTAAACACATGAAGACCAGCAGAATTAACGTGCCAGAGCCTATGCAATATAGGAATGTATGTCAGATCTGTACTTATTATTACACATTTAGGGTAATAGGAGACAAAATCTCCATCTGAGTCTGCTTAAATACAAATCGTAAACTCCAAACACTTGATTCCAAACTTTTTTATCCACCCATGCCAAGACCTTGAGCAGAGTTCTTAGATTACTAAATCGCTGTCAATTTCTTCCTAGGTGGGTAAAATATAAAGAAGTCCAAATGGGCAAAAGGAGCCTTGTTGAGTGCTCTTCGCCCCACTCCGGTGCCCTGTTGTCGTATTATTCATCCTCCTTTGGAACCATCAGACTTCGCTCACTGGGAGGAGCTGATGAGCTTACTCACACTGAGGGATAAGTGACGGGTACAGCTTTGTAAATCCTCTTCTCAAGGAAATATTTTTACAGGATTGAAGAGGAATAGCTTTCCAGTGTTAGGCTGTCACACATTAGCAAGTAGATGAGGGTCAGCGGGATAGGCATCTTTTTGGATAAGTTCAACGTTATTTTAAAATTGTTTGCTCTATCCATGTAAAAGTCACATTCATTGTGAAAAATTTGGAATACAAAATAACCCACAAAAAAATGAAAAGGTATCATCTGTATATGTAAAACCCAGACTTAAGGGATTAAGAATTTAGTGCATATATTCTCAAAGCCTTTTGTAAAAATAAATAACCATTTCAAACACATGCATGAAAGTGGTATTCCATATACTTATTTGTAAACTGCTGTTAATATATCTACATTTCACTATATTTCTACACCATAATTTTAATAGCTACAAGGTATTACATCACATAGATGGACCTTACCACTTTTAACCCACGTTCTATGGTTGGAAAGCCAATTAATTGTTTCTGAGTTTTGGCTTCTAAGAGCTAAATAGAGATTAATGTACTTGTAGATAAAACTTTTTAGAGTTTCATGATGAATTTCTTAAAATTCTAGATGGAAAATTGCTGGGTCAAATGGTATGCAGATTTTTAAAATATAGTGACATATTATCGAGGTTAAAGAGAGTTATTATGGAAGTTAAAGAGAATGAGTGCTTCCCGCTACTCTCGCTGTCACTGGGAATCATTATTTAACACAGTGAAGAGGGCACAGACTCACATCATGTATTTCGCCCGATTGAATGGCCAGCCTATCCTGATGATGGCATTCACTGCCTGCTCTGTTGAAAGCCTATGCTTGGCCTCTGTTTTATTCCCAGCTATGCCCATCTCACAGCTAGTTAGCAGCTGTGAACACCTGTACGCTTGCTAAGAACGCTTCTCCTGGTATGGTGAAGGAAGCAGGCTTACATTTTCTCTCCAGACTAGCAAAGACACAATTTAACAACTTCCGGGGGCCAATGCAATGGCACCACCCCAGTGGGTTTCCTTTAGAAGGGAAAAAGCCTATGAATGTGCTCTTCTATTTTAACAGAGGCAATAAACCACTTACAAACAATGTCATAATGCTGCTAGAAATGAAATGATTCAAAGATAGGGCCTGTACCAAATGTCAGTATGTACAAAAAATCCAATCACCATTTCAATCAGATAGGGCTTCTTTCTCCCTGTGGGCAGTAGGGTGTTTTTAAAGATACCTTTTTTTTTTTCTTCTTAAGCTATGAAAAGCTAAATCAATTCTTGCTTTATTTTTATCTAAAATACTTACGAAAACATTTTTTCCTTTCTGTATTCTGAAGTGCAAAACCAAACTACNTTTTACAATTTAATATCCAATTTAATTGTTTAGAAAACATAATAAAAATATAACAGAACCAAAATATTTAAAATAAGTATGCTTACTAACCATTCCAGTAATTCATTTAAGTCGTACCAACTGTACAATATAAAAAATAAATTCAGAGTGTATTATTTTAAAATGCACCATATCCACTTTTGTCAGATTTTACATTTATATATACTATACTGGGAGTAGAAATTCTCTCTAAAAACATTATCTCTTTAAACCCCTGAGGTACATATTAGAGTTACAAACAATGTCTGACATAAAATTGCAATACAGGCCTTTCAAATTGGGCATGTCATTGGTAAAATACAGTGACCAAGGCATGTAATCATTGTAGAGTGACTAGACATTCCAGTGAGAACTATTATTTTCTTTAGAATGATGACTACATATTTTACAAGGAGCAGCAAGTTTAGAAATTCTATAAGGTATGTCTATAAGGTATGTCCTGAAATCATCTTCAAATTGGACAATAACACAAACAACTTGTTAAGACCATTAATGGGCAAGAGGCAATGTAATTTTTTAAAAGTATTTTCTTGGAAGATCTCATTCCGAAAAATCACAAAAAGCTGGAAAGATTCTTAAATCACTGAAACTTTAATATATCTTGCACAATCTTGTTTGTACAAAAATACAAGTTAAATATAAACACAAAGCAATTACGATGATTTCATTCAAATCTGCTTTATGTGACTTCAGTTATATATAAAAGTTACTCAGTTCTGTTACTTGTGAAAAGATCAATACCAGATTAAATTGCTATCTATTGGCACAATGCCCTAAAAAGCTTACTTTATCATTAATCTTTTACATAGTTAAATGCATTTTCTAATTGGAGATCACTTAAACACTGGAAAAAAAGAAAAAAAAATTAAAGGGCAGTATGTTTATAAACCAAAGTATAATTGGGCTGCAATGTATTATAAAACACAAACCACCATATATCTGTACAGTAAACATTATGCATTACATAATCACACACAGGTGTACACATATGTGCATGCACATACACACATGCACACACACATTCATAAAACAAAACCTAGTATTCAGCTTTGCATTTTTTCTTACTCATTCAAATGGATAGCTTTTTGTCACCTTCCCATCCTTGAAGACAGTATACAGACGTTCATGGCCAAATTCTTCAAGGTATCCTTTTCTTAAGTGCAACAAAAATTTTTGCTGGTGTCCTGTGTACAGATAGATAATCAATCTTTTCTGGTCTTTTTTTTGGGGATCAGCAACTGGGCTCATGAAGGCATTAATCCCCAAACCACTAGTTACAATATAACTATTCTTGAACAGAAACATTCAAGAGGTATTTTGTTAACTTCTGGAGCAAAGCTCCACCAGAACCAAAGGAGAGATTTTTAATACTTTGTCTTTGTTTTTACGTCATACTTTCTGCAACCTTTTGTAAGGTATCATATCTACCATCCCCTTGACTAACTCTAAGATAAGATGGCAGCATCATGTAGCCCTTTGAATTCTCAGTAACAGGGAGCTTCTTACCTAAAATAACTAAAATCTTTAGTACAGTGTTAGGATTTCAAGAATCAGATGTGATTATTACTGGTGCCTCTATACCATTTGATACTATTAAATGTCTTTGTGTCCAACCCCCCACCCCTCGTTTTCTCATATACATTAAAAATGCTCTCACTATCCCCGATAACACACATAGGCACTGATGAAAACTGTTACTGCTTATCACTCCCTGTTACTGAGAATTCAAAGGGCTACATGTTGCTGCCATCTTAGAGTTAGTCAAGGGGATGGTAGATATAATACCTTACAAAAGGTTGCAGAAAGCATCTTTTTCATGGTCTTTCCCTCAAGCTGTCATGATACTGTATTCTGCCACTGGAACAGAAAAGCCAGGAACCAGATTTTTGTTCCACAGTATTTTTTAATTAAAGCAGCTCCTGCTATTGTATCTGTTGTGTTGAAGTTANCAGCAGTAAGGAGCCAGAAGCACCCAGTAAATGTTCTATAAATGCCTAGCATCTAGCAGGTACTAAAAGCTTTCATGTTGTGGAACGGATAAATTCATCTCCAAGGTAGAACGGAAATGAACAGAAAGAATGCAGGGAAATGGATCGTATGTGCAAGATGTGAAGAGCCTCCTATTACAAGTTTCCTGTCAGAATATTTTTCTTTGAAAAGCCTCCTCCACTGGAAGCCTTTTAAGACACTAACAGAGCTGACCTTAAGTGTCTCTTCCCATTGTCAGGTCAGGCAACCGGCTCAGACCCCGGGAGCCATGGTGGCTTTGCAGAGGGAGCTTCTGATACCAAGGACTGGAGGTGTGAAATAATTTCTCGGTTGGCAGCTGGAAGCTGAGAATTTTATTCCGAGGACATGTTGAGATTTAGAGAGAAGGCATTTAACCACTTCAATTTGATGACTTATCAAAGGACTACCCTCTTCATTTCCCCAACCTCACCCAAAACCAAACACAAATCTGGACCAGTTCACTACATAAAGTGTTTTCCTGTAACTAATCTGAGCGGTGAACAACCTGTAGTTGGAGACTGACTGCTGGTAAATTAATCTACCTCTGGTTGCCTTAATTTTCACTTGTTTAAGAGGCTAAGGTGGTAAAGAGAAATAGTTACTCTATTGATTAACTTTTCATAGGATTAGAAGAGCTTTATATGTGCATCAAAGCAAACTCTTGCTTGCAGAGAAAAGC
Source organism: Hipposideros armiger (assembly GCF_001890085.2). Taxonomy (NCBI): domain Eukaryota; kingdom Metazoa; phylum Chordata; class Mammalia; order Chiroptera; family Hipposideridae; genus Hipposideros; species Hipposideros armiger. The sequence goes on from NW_017731361.1 coordinate 6,931,823, forward strand.
AAGCCTCAGATCTTAAAAAACATAACACTTTTCATATCTAAATGCATAGTTGCCCAGTATAGGAAAAGGCTTCAGGTTAATACCCTCAAAAATATAATTCTGGATACTTCCATGTGCACTAGTAGGCACCACTTTTCTGTGCACTCATGAGAGTAATGAATAAGCTACTTGCGACCTTTTCTTTGTGATCGTAATCAGGTTTGCTGGTTTGTAGTTTTTGAAATCAATTTTTAAAACCTGGCACAATATTTATCTGATACCTTGTCTATTTTGTAAGATTTCTCATGCATTCTGAAATGTGTTTCACTCTTTGTGAGCATTAAAAGAAAACAAAACCGTTTCTCAAAATGGAATTCATTTTTACTTGCAACCCTCTAATGCCATATTCTTCTTATGATTATCAGGAAGACACAGAGTGGTCAAAACTTCATATTTCCTTTCAGAATACCACATTCCTTGCTGCTTTTCTGAATGCTATCAACAGAGAGAAAAATGAGAAATTCAGTGTCACAGAATGCTTTACATCAGAATTTTAAGCTCCTATGACTGGTTGCTTCTGGTTTTTCTCTTTAAAATACTTAGTATCCTTGTTACCGATTTAGCATTCCTTGTGTAAATGGAGTCTATGTTGACTGGTTAGCTTAGATTCAAAGTCAGACTTTACCAGCCTCTTTGCAAAATCCTTTGGCCATTTAATCAGCTATATCCTAAGAATGATGAGTTCAAATAAAAACTGGTTTAAGAAATCTTTTACGTGGCTTAGTTAGAAGTATGTTCAGCCATAAAAAGATGCACATAGAAAGTTTGCAGAATACCTGCTTTTTTAAAAATAAGCTTAGATGATAGAAAGTAAGCCTCTCNGAGGAGGGAAGGAAGAATTAGCCAAATGCACTGGCACAGAATAAGTGCACTTTAAAGATAAGACAACTGAGGCTCAGAGAGTTGACTTTCCTGAAGTGAAATCTAATGCATGGTACAGATAGAATTGTGATCCAGGATGTTTATGTCTAAAGCATATACTATTTCTTATAAATCACTCAAAGCGAGGTGACATGCATACAAGCTGCCAAAAGCAACACAAATACAGATTTGTGATTACAGTAAATTATTTGAACCAAAGCCGATAAAGTTGATGCTATCATCACCTCCCTACTATACTGTTATAATCGAGGCGTAATATAATGTTAGAGTAAAATTAACCGTAGACACAAGCTCAGCAAACAGATCCTTTTTTCTGGATTCTGGGTACATCTTTTACCCTAACCCACTGCGACACTTTCTTCCTTGTCAACTAATCGGTTTTTGATGAGACCGTCTTAGATCCATCTAGAAATGTATTATACATTTTAATTTGCTCTATTTATTTAATGGAAGTTATTGAGAACTAATCCTCATTTTCTTGCAAGTGTTAAAAAAAAGATTTCTATCTAATTAAAATTAATGACCTTAACACTGACAAAGATTTTTGAGTTCAGAAAGTGAGATTTAAGATAGTGGAAAAGGGTGCCTGGTACAAACGTAATAAATTGGAAGAAGCCCTCTTTGGCACATGTGATGACAATTTCCTTTGCAAGTTTTAATTCTCTCATCCCCAAAAGCAGTGAAGAGAAATTATAGTTTGCTAACAGACTGTGGGGCTCTTAGGAGCAAGTGACACTGCTTTGGGTTTGGTTTCCCATGTCTCATTTATGCCTAAACATTATATTTTACTTAATTTGGAATCTTTCTCTTAATATCAGAGAAATTCTGTGGGTAACAGAAGAGGGGAAATGGAATTTAGATACCATAAAAGCTACCCTTACTATTGTATCATTTTGTGCATAGGCAATCTTTGGATATTAATGGGAAAATTTAATTAAAGGCTTTAACATAAGTTCAGATTAGGCAAACAGCAAAAAAATACATTTTGCTATGCATGCCTATTGAGTATACTCCTCAAGTAAAGGCTTCCTAGCATCCCTTAAGCTGTATGTGTAACTTATTAGAAAAGCAAAAGTAAAGTCCCCTCCATGCCAACCTGCAGAAATGACTTTTCCTTAAAGTCAAAGGACATAGTAAGATTTTTTTTTTAAATAGCTCAGATTCAAGGACACACCCATTTAAGCCTCTCTTTTAATTTCAAATCAAATTTCACCTCACAAACATTGTGAAAATAACAGGCAAACACATGAGAGGAGCCCCCATTTCTTCTTAAGACAACAGGTTTTCTGGGTTAGCAGACTGCAAGTCAGTCAACAGTCTGGGTTCCAGTTCAATACTGCTCTTTTGTTTATAGAGAAATGGACGATTAGGAGAAATATCCACAATGTGAAATCATAGACCATACTCCCAAAGAACTTGATTCAGTTGGCTTTCAGGTGATTTGAAAATGAGAACAAAAACTGAGTTGTCCGTGGAACACAGGGAGGATGGTTCAAAATGGTCTGTTGAAGAAACATGTTATCTGTGAAGTCATGAAATACTGATTGAAGTGGGCTGTCTATGGCAGTCACCTGGGACGAGTCCATGATTTATTGCTCCAGAGGAAAGAAAAGGAAAAACGGGGGCAGTTCCCACTCTCACTTGTCTGCCAGTAATAGTATTTGAGAGGCACCCTCTTGGAATGGCTTGTGTTATTTGACCAGGACAGGGAGGGGTGGGCTGGCCAAAGTCTAACTGGATTTATTCCCAGGAGTGAAAAGGCAAGGGAGGGAGGAGCTGAAGCCAGCAAGTTTTATTTAAAAGAACTTGTTTTTAAAAGAAGGGCTGAGATGATGCCTTCTGAAGGCTGTGCTGAAAAGGATAAAATGACAAAGCTGCCAACATTTAGGGAGCTCGGCAATGGGGCCCCACAAGTCCACAACAGAACCCACACTTGTTTGGATCTGCCAGAAGTCATCAGGCTTTGCAGCGGTTCTTTCTCAAAAGCGCTGGGACAGACGGGAAAAGACTAATTAATTTAGCCAGAGCACCCACGTCAGGTTCAGAAAGCAACAGCAGAAAGGCCAAGGGCAGGGCTCATGGGTTGCAGGGTCCCCCCATTCTGCCCCAGCAGCCCCTTTAAGAGCTCCGAGGGTCAGATGGGAGAATGAAAGTAGAAAAAATGCAAATGATGTTACTGGGCATGCTCAGAGTGTCTGGGGAAAGCATGCCCTCAGTTGCTGCTAAAGCGCTAGTTCCTATTCACATGGTTCTTAACTCAGCCACTTCCTAGAGGACAGAAAAAGGAAGGCATAACATCATTTCATTGAAAAACAAACCACTTACTTAATGTCTACTAAATGCTAGGCACTCTGCCAGGACAGCCATAAACAAATACATAAAGTTCTCGCCCTTGATAAGCTTACTTTAGTGGGACATGCAAGACATTAAACAATTATATCTATGTATATATACAGAGGGTGTCTTTTGAGAGTGCGGAAAAAATGTATACACATTTTTGTTTGTTTTTGTTTTTTTTTTAAGCTGAGCCATCCTGCTACCTATTGGCAGCTTAGTGGCAGCTCAACTTGGGCTGGGCATCGAACCGCTGTTGCTCAGAGCTCACACTCATGAGTGATCTCTTAACCAACTGAGCCACTCTGCTGGCCCCCATGAGTACCGTTTTTAACTACCTAATTCTAACTAGTTCTTCAAGGTTAAAATCAATTTGTCCTTTTTTCTAGATGAATCCCTCCTTATAGAAAAGACAGTGGATAGCAGAATGATTAAAAGTTCAAACTCTGCAGCCAGACTGACTATGGGTCTNTTTCTAAAGGAGGCCTTTTTGGGCTAGTTACTGCAACTTTTTGAGCCCGCTTCCATCATCTGTGAAATGGAGATGATAATGTTTATTGCATAGCATTGCTATGAGAATTAGATATAGTACTACATGGAATTAATAGTAAATATTTAATAAAGGGTAACCATTTACCCAGGAGATTTGGATATAAATATCTATAGTAAAAAGAGAACTGACTCTGGTGGTGAACACACAATGCAATATATAGATGATGTATTACAGAATTGTACAGTTGAAACCTATATAATTTTCCTAACCAATGTCAGCCCAATAAACTTAATAGAAAATAAAAAATAGAACAATGAACACTACAAGAAAGGTTCGTTTGAAGTGTTATTGGAACTAAGAGTGACTTTTTAATTCATTAATCTCCATTTTTATCTTTTATTTATAACTGTATATCAGGAAACTTTCAAACATACATATAAATAGGCAAACAGAACAATAAACCCTCATGTACCCATTATATACCTTCAACAATTATCAACATGTTTTGCTCATAATTAAATATTTTATTGGTTTGCTTGTATTATCATTTTCTCTCTAAATACTATTTCGCTCTTGATTTCTTCTTTCACTCCCAAACTACTTAGGAGACACAGAATAGCAAAGTGGTTAAACACACACACACACACACACACACACACACACACACACACTGTAATTAGACTGCTTGGATTAAATCCCACATATATAAATTACTAGCTGAGTAACTGAGCACATCATAAACTTATTCACCTGCAAAATGGTAATAATAATGGTATCTACTTAATAAAGATTTTGTGAGGATTAAATGAGCTGATTAAGACAAAAATCTCAGCACGATGAAAGCATGTAGTTAAATATCCAGTAAATGTTAGCTATTATTATTCTAATTTCCAAGGCATTTGAATTGACTTGTTTATGCTAGTGTTATTAATTTGTAGCTTTATAGCATTGACTATGGAGAATGTGAACTGTAACAGTACTTTTCTTGATTCTTGATTTATGGATTCAAATTATGCTTCTGGACTAATACAAGGCAGTGTTTTGAAAGTATTCGATAGGTCTTTAAAAGACGGCCTATTCTCGACTTGTAGGATAGAGGAATTCAATAGATATCTATAAATCAACCTAATTAATTGTTTTTATTTCACCATTTTCAAATTTATTTATAGCCTCTTTGATCTTTCAAAATTGAAGAGCCTTTTAAAGTCTCCTTCTAATATCATGCTTCATAGACCGGTTTTGCCTGCTTGGCACGAGGTAAATGTCTCAGGAATTTGCCAATGTCATTCCATCCATCTACAGCCTCCCTTCCCACTNTTTTATTTGGACTTCAGTTGCACCAATTTTTATTTTTAATTGCTTTGTCGAAGACAGTCAATTTTCTTTCATGGTCCACCTGACAAATCTTCACAGTGTGTTGGGTTTTGCAAAGTTGTAAATGGCTAATTTATTTTACATTTATTTTTCTGCCAAGGTTGAAGAGACATATCTGACTGCATTTGGCATGAACTTTTAGCACCTTTTCAAAACTACTGCATTTATTCTCTTCAGTGATGTTGACTCCACCAGAAAGCTCATGAATCATATAAGCAAGGCAGCATGCGGCAGCTGGTTTTATCCTACTGTTATCTCGTACACTCAGAGGTACACCTCCCCCAGCCTTCCTTTGGAACTGAGGACCCCTCTCTCCCCTGGCTGAGAGCATTGGTGGCTCACAGCACTTAGCAGAGTCCCTCTCTGGATAATGCTCTCAGCCCAAAGTTCCTTCAAAGCCCAAGGTCAAGACGGCTCTCTAGGGTCAGGACACATCCTACCCTGATCAAAGCAGGGTCACAAAAGCTGGACCCTTTACCTTAAAGGGAACCACTTGGAAGGGCCATCCCATTTCTGTGAGATTGGCTGAGGCCTTTCTTGGGACTAATTCATGGGTAATACTCTCTCTTCCCAACCCTATTTCCACCTCTTACTCAAATGTGTTGATCTTGAGAGAATCCCTCAAAGGACTTCTGTTTCAATATAGGTTTTACTAATATTTGGGTATGAAATTCTCTGATCGGGAGCTGATTGCCATTGGAAAAAAATAGTTTGTTACTCAACAGTTTTCAAGAGGAGGAGGCATACTACACCATGGTGGGGGAGGGGGCACATTGGGAGCAGGAGGCTGAGGGAGAGGGGACCTGTGAGCAGGAGCCTTTCTTGTGATTTCCAGAGGAAGGAAAAAATAGTGCAGGGTAAGCACGTTTCAGATGAGCTAATTTGTGATAATTTCAGTGGGCTCTGTGGCATCGCGGCTGCTCTCAGTTGTCTGGTACTGGCCCTCGTGTGGCTAGGAAGGATGGCTGGGGATGTGGATTCTGCATTGTTTGGTTTGCTTTTGAAAGCACACATGTGGGCAAGTTGTTTACTATCTTCAGGAATTGGGCAGTCCCTCTGTGTCAGCAAGGCCCCAGATGTCAAAGCATCACAATACAGAAATTAGAGGCATGGTTAATACACCTTCCTACATAGAAATGTTCATTTCAGAGTCTGTCGGTCTGGGAGCCACACCTAAGATGCCTTCTGTCTCAATACCCATAGTGCACAGGGTTTTAGGTGCATAGTCCTCCAGATGTTTTACTGGTAAATGTTGAACAACTGATTTTTCAGAAGAAAAAAGCCCTAATGTGTAGCATTTGTCAATTTCCATGGTATAGTACTCCCATCATGACTGATTTCAAGCCATCAATGTGATGTCACTGAAAAGTAGAGCTGGGGAAAGATTCATACAATCAATTCTGGAGAGTTAGTATGAGCTGGGTCCAGCATGCCACTGGCTCCTTGTTTGGGAGAATAAAGGCATTTTTGTAAATCATATTCACCAACTAGAGGATAATAAAATGTTACATAATTAGAACTTAATCAATGAGCCTGCCCTACTAATCCCTTTCCCAACATTTCCCACATGTTATAGGTTTGCAAACTGAGTTTCTCCAGGATTCCACAGGACGGGGAATGATATCAACTGGCAATAATAATCCAGACTCCAAAACTCTTGTTAATACTTCTTTAGGACACCTACGACATTGCATAGTTTCCTTAAGTATTTCTGAAAATTCTGNCTGGGGACAGGAAGAACGCTAGTGTTGCTGGAGTACAATAAGTAAGAGGGAAACTATAGGCAATTTTATATTAGAAGCAATAAAATGGGAGAGGGGGCCGAAGGTACTTAAAATCCTTATTGACACACAGTAAGCACCTAGTAAATGTTAGTTGCTAATATTGTCATGGTGGCAGTTTTAGTTACTAGAAATAATAAATAATTTTCGAGTGAAGAAATCAATGATTGAATAGAAATTAATACGATTGCTTTCAGGTAAGGCGAAAAATTGGGGCATGGGAAGATTAGGGAACTAACTTATCAAGGTTCATGCACCCTTGGCTTACTGCAAACATGGAGTCAAGAGGGGAGGTAAAAAGATAAGCCTTCCTTTGCTTTGAACCCACAGTGAATTATAACATGAAGACAGAGGAGCCACGTGCTTTGAACAAACTACAGATAAAATACCGTGGATGTCGAGTGGACACAGAATGTACCATTTGTCCACGGACTTGACTATAACCATGTACATTGGGCATTTGTTGGTGTAGCCTGATGGGTGTAGTTTCCATTTCTTCTTCCTTGGGTAACATACCTTGCTTTTTTCTGGAGGAACCCTCTTTCTCACTTTTAGTGCTTGTGACTAATGAGATAGCATCTGACCAAGATCTGCCCATTTCAGACATTCGCCTGCCTTACAAATTCAAGCAAGATCATATGCTAAAAATGTGTTTCATCTGAAACCAACGTTGGACCTTTGAATGAAACCACTTGTGGAAAGTCCTCATTTTTCCAATGGACCTGGTATCACCCTGAAATTAGCTGTGACTTTGTGGACTCAAGGGGAGCTCCAGCTTAAAAATGAAGGCAGGGAAAACTCGGAGCCCAGAGACAGAATACAACCACTGAAGACATGGTTGAGAACCCAGAAGTCACCTTCTCTAAACACCCCTAAACTTTTTAATGACTGATACAATAAATCACTTTGATACTTAAACTCATTCGAGTTAGCCCATCTGTCACTTGCAAATGAACAAGTCTTCACTGGAATACAGGTTTTAAATGGTGGATGCTATTTGGAGAGTCAAACAAAAATTAGGAGAAAATGCAAAAAATACCTAATTAATACTAAATGCTAAACAAATGTAAGATATATATATATATATATATATATATATATATATACACACACACACACACACACACATAATTAATACTAAATGCTAAACAAATGTAAGATACACACACACACACACATATATATATATATTATATATATGTAAGATATAACATATATAAATGTAAGATTATATATATGTATATAGCCTGCCAGACTTGTCTTTAAATATATGTGCTTGGGAGTTTGGGGTTTTTTTTTCTTAACACAAAAAATATGAGTGGGCCACTGCCTTCTGTATGTTAACTGAATTCTTCTATCCTTTTCCTCAGGCAGTTATTCCTTAATACATTCCTTAGAGTCCCCCCAGTCACTTGAAAAATTACAAAAGAGATCATGTCAAACCAAAAATTGCACCCAAGTTCAACGGGCAAGGGAAGCTTTAATCAAAGTTATTGCAATAGGGGAGAGAGGCCAAAATTGCAGCTGAAATCCACTCCATTGAAACAAAGAACAGGAGAGGTTTTCAGATCTGGGAAGGGAAGGGAGTGATAACAGGCCTTCTGTGTTTGCTAACTGGCCTTACCAGAAAGAAAAGTAAACTTCCCTGTAGCTTTCTGGTAGGTGGTAGCTTTACAGATTGGAGTAGAGAACACCCCAAAGTTTTAGTCTCCTGCTCTTCCTTGAAAGCTAGGAGACAGGGGTGCTAGCTCCCATAATGTTTACATGCCAAAGACTCTCAGGTCCTTGAGAAAAACACCCCTCAGTGACAAGAGGCTTTTGAGATTTGTGTATTGAAGGAAGAAAAAGAACTTACAAGTTTTCTAAAGAAAATGCTGCAAGAAAAGCAAGGTCAGTGCCCTGAGTCAAGGAAAAGCCTAAGTTTAGTCGAGGTGAGGGGCATGTTAAAGATGTCTTGGGCAACCACTGTGAGAAGCACTGACCGGTTTCCCCAAGCACTGTCGGTGTGCTCTGCTAAAGCAGCCACATAAATGGCTCTGGATGTGCTCAGTTACAAAAGAGTTGAAACCAGACCCAGTTCCCTGGGAAGTAGAGCTCAGCCCCATTCTGGCTGAGACTGTCTTTCAAGGTTAGACAGCTTGCTCTCCATGGATGGAAATTCACAAACAATCCTGCCTGTAACATTGAGAAAGTAACTATCTTGCATGGTTGCTGCAAGAACAAGAAGGAAAACAAACAAAAATAGTAACTGATAGTAGATACACAAAAAAGTTAATAATTAGTATTATTCACTTGAAAAAAAGGTACATTTTGAATTAAAGAACATAAAGAATCTGAATGATTATTGAAACAGAGGTTGTGTATTGAGGGCCCTTGGAGTGAACTTTTCCTGCAGCGACATTTTGTTTGGTCTGTATGGTGATCTGCTTATTGTATGCATGTTTGTTTATTATTTTATAGATTTAGATTACTGGACAATATTTTTAAATCGGAGGATTTCAGAGACAAATCTAAACTGAGCTATTCCCTTATTGATGGGTATTTTAGTTCTTCCAAATTTTTGCTAATATAACAATGTTTGAGCATGCTTTCTGTGTCTCTAGGGTTGATTCTGGGGTCTGAAACTGTCAGGTCATCCGGGAGAAGCATTTACGATTTTAGCAGATATGACCAAAGTGCCATCCAGAGTGCTTGAGCGAATCAACCATCTTACTATCACATGTGGCAGTACTCTTTCCTTCCCAACTCCTCTTACGCTTTATAGTGTATTCTCTGATTTAATAGATTAAAATTGTGTTTTTGTTATTTTGTTGAGTACTTTCTCGAGGACTTGTGAGGTGCACCCCTTTTCTTGTACTTTTTGGTGGTTTGTGTCGCCTTTGCCAGGAATTTCCTGAACTTATTTTTTGACAACATTTCTGAGGAGCAGGAGAGGACTCCGATATATATTTTTTAAGCGGGCGGTGGGGGGACTGGGGGAGATGGNGGGGCCCTCTGGCATCCCAAGCCAGTTCTTAACCATCAGGCCACTAGGCCAGCCCACATTTGCGTTTTTAAAAAGTCATCTGAGAAGCAAATTTAAAATGCAGCCTCCCACAGACTCTAATTTGAAAAGCCAGTGATAGAGCCTAGGATTTGTGCTGTATGTAGCATGTACTCCAGGTGAATCTGATGTAGGTGACATCAGGCTACAGCGTGAGAAATTCTACCTGTCAGGGTACCACTGGGGAGGATGTGTAATATATAGATTAGTAACCCACTGTGAAGCCCAGAGACCTGCATTTATAATCTCACTGCTTTGCCACTTCCTGACAATGTACATTTGAACGAGTTCATTATTCACCTTCTCTGAACCTCAGTATCTCACCCACAAAGTGAGAACTCACTGGGCTGTTGTGAGAATTATATAAATATAAGTGTGTGTGTGTGTGTGTGTGTGTGTGTGTGTGTGTGTGTGTGTGTGTAGCACAGTGTGCCTGGTACATAGTAAATGATTAATAAATGTTAGCTATTGTTGCTATTGATAAAGTGCTTCTCATATATCTTGTACTTCAAAAAATTCCTTAAATAGTGGTATTATGAGATTTTTGAGAGACTAAGTCATTTCCCATATGTAAGCATAACATTTATATTACATATGTATATTTAACATGTAATATACTATATATAAAAATATAAATATACAGTATTTTCCCTTTGGCTGTGTCCCAGTCTTCTTCTTGCTTTTCCCTCAGTCCTACAAAATCTACAACAGAAAGTACCTGTCTGAGAGAACAGATATGATATTGATGAGATTGTTCATCTATCCTTTAAAATGTTATTTTCACTTTCCTTCCAACAGCCTTTAACTAAAATGGACAATTGCATTCAATGAGCCTGGTGAGAACTCACATTTCTGATTGAGAGGATACATGTTTAAGTAATTTAGACATTTCAGCATGTATATTCGGTCTTTCAGTCTAAAGGTCGTTGGGTCCAGTAAGCTCATCAAGTGAAGTAAAAACATACTCAGGTTGTTATTGTCATTTGTATGTATAAGATTGCAGGATACAAATCAAAATCTATGAAGAGATAAAATAAGAGCCTCGAATCATTCAAAATGGTGACTTGAGTGCTACTTTATCAACAATTGTCTAAAATAACTTGATTGCAAAGATTGTGAGGATAGATGGTGGAAATAAACTATGTGTGAAGTGACAGCTATGTCAAGGAAAATGGAGATGGATGTGAGAGAATTCTGAGTGACTTTGGGGCTGAGTGCTTTAGAAAGNTCTTAATGTTGTCTCTCAGTTTTTGTCTTCAGGAAATTTTTAATTTAAAAATCCTATCTGAGAGGGTTTGAACTGCTTTACATAGTTCCTAAAAAAAAAAAAATCCATTCACCTATCTAGCTTTGGTTGATGCTTTTGGTTGTAGTGAGTTTTGATGCCTAGTTTTAATTCATTACATTAGATAGCAAACACTACTTGAATGTCAGCTTTGCACAAGATGCTGTGCTCCACAGAGAAAGGGAAGTTGAGGAAGCTTCTTTATAAAGCAAAATACAAAAGTTCACATTAGCTGTTCTGCTTTTGGTGGTTTTGCAATGCACATGCATGCTCATGTGTGTGTGTTTAAATAGGGAAGCCCCATTTGATCCAGGTTAGATTTAAATCCCTTATAATAGTAAGCTGTGATCATTGGCTCCACAGACCTAGAAAGCAGGTTACACACCATAAATCCATTCACTGGATTTGTTAAGTACCTACTATGTGCCAGACAGAGTTATAGATACTGAGAATGCAGCAGTAAAGAAACAGATCAAGTGCCTTGCTTTGTGGAACTTACATCACAGTTCATATTAGCTTCTACTCCAAACAGACCTACCAGGTGGATTCCAGCCTAGAGGTCACACATAGGAGTCTTAGGGAAACTTCCAAACCAAGAAGCTGGATAAATCTCAGCCTCTTTTAACTTCAGTTTATGAACCCAAAATATGCTTAAAGAGCAACATCTTCAGGCAGAGGGTTTAGCAGCTTCAAAAGTAATGGTATAGTAATAATAATAATAATAATAATAATAATAATAATATTGTAAACTAGAACTTAATAAATTTGTCATGTCTGAATATTGACTTTTAAAACATTTCCTCTTTTGTCTTAAACATCAATTAATATGATATTGTCA
>NW_017731361.1:6945873-6958224 GCF_001890085.2 Hipposideros armiger
AATGCCAAAGGGAGTTACTGAACTTGGGGGGCTGGAATCAGAATGGGAGGGCTGGGGCATATAGGAAACAACCTTCGCTTTCCTTTCAGTGTTTAGGAGAATAACACTAAGGCATAGTAAATGTTTGCTCAATGAATGAATGTGGTAAAGCTTTGGATAACGGATTATTACAAATGTAATCAGATCACATTCTTGCATGCCTCTAATCAAATTTGCCCTTTATGTCAATGAGTTGATTCCAGGGGACTGCTTACTCTCATTATGTTAATCCTCTGGAGAGCATGTATTTGATGTGGAGCTTCAAAATGTTTTTGTAAGCATTTTCTTGGTCACCCTTACTGTTTTGGTTGATGAGATTGGGGTGGGGGACTTTGCTTGCTTCCTTTTAGTTTGTTAGTTTGTTTGTCACCCCCGCCCCCAATCCCAAGCCAAGCCAGTTATTTTCCTTTACCCATTTTGCACAGTCCTATTCAACGAGAAGAGAGGGGGAAAAAAAAATAGAATATCGAGTTGTCAGCAAACACTCTGTCTTAAATAATTGAATAACAAACACCATTATCTCAAAATACCTCCAGAAAAGATATGCTGTAGGCAAGGAGGAAAACAAAAAGCTCTGCCTTATCTATAGGGCAAACTGGGTGACAGCCTGAAACTTCACACTGATGACAGTGTGCAAAACAATAGATCGCATTCGTGCTTTGTATATGCTTATTTAACCCAGGTGGCTGGTGCCAAATAGATCATCGTTTCTGAACTTCCTCAACTGATCTACAGTAAACTAGCATGCCTGCAGAATGCAAGCAAGCATGGCTTGGATTTGTCTGTCTCCCAGCCCCAACCCCACCTAGCATTTCATCTTTTCCATTATCTATTCATTTGGAACCTAAACCATCTTACAAAATGAAGAGAAAGAAACGACCTATCCTTGAGTCGGTAGCCCAGGTGTAAGTGACAATTTTGTGTACAGTAGGTTATGGAAATGGTTTGTTCGGCCCTATGTTATATAACTTTCTGCCACTTCCCCTGGGAAAGCATGCTAGTCAAAAGACTTGCCTGTGAGGAAAACCTTGCTGATACACAGCCTAACTCAACAATTTCTCTTTTTCTCTAATGGCTCCTCCTCTGCCTCGGGCCCCTTTGAGACCCACGATGGGAGCGCCAGCCCGGACTCCCCTCCTGGCTTTTCCATTTCCAGCCCTCAGTCCTCATATCTTCGTTTGAAGAATCACTCAGTCATCTCTTGAAACAGACCACTTTCCTTTCCTCATGTGATGTCTCGAAGTACACCATACTCTCTGGTCGACCATCTTTAGAATTACAGGATGGGAGAGCAAGAGAGCCCCTTAAAGACTCCCAGAATTCCCCTTCTCTATTTGCAAATGAGAAAAGCATCACCCAGTTTATGTTAAATGACTTATCTAGGCAGGTACGTGACTGGTGATAAAAGAAGAGCAGGAACTCAAGCCTGAAATCCTGGGATAGAAACCAAAATTGCCCACGGTGTTCAGGCAAGTAATATAAATAAGTGAAGTGGGCTGGGTGTATGACAACAGGGGGTGTGTGTGGGGGTGAGGGAGCAGTGATGCTCTGGAGAGCTATGCCCTGTGGAAAGGGGGCAGCTGCTCTTTAAAAATCACCATTGCCAAATGTTCTGAGCCTTCAAGAAAAATCTGAACTCTGGAGTTTTTGTGTGAACTACCTTGGTTGCAAAAATATTTTCAGCTAATTAAAATGATTTTAAAATTCTCTGCAGACAAACTAAAACATGATTGAATCCTGCCTGCAGGGCAGTAGTTTATAAATAGCCCCATCGAATCTCCTGCAATTTCTTCTACATTTGCAGAACGATGTTAAGAACTGGAAGTGTCCTGATAGTTATGAAATCCACCTACCTTGGTTTATGGCCGTGGGAGCTAAAGAAATAGGGAGGAATATGGTAACTTAAATGACTGGTCATCCACATTCATATCAGGGCTTCAGAGTGAAGAGGTAGACTTCTTCCCCCTTTCCATTTAGGAGTGGTTCGTGTTTTGCTTTGGCCAACTCTTTGGTAGACAGATATCACACCAGCTCTTGAGACAAACTAGCCCCTTAGCACCCCTGCCTTTGGTCAGAGATAGAATGTGCCTTAGGTCACCCTGGCCTAAGGAGGATGAGTGACATATGAAGCAAGCCTCACTCAAATGATAGCTTGGAGCCAAGCCCAGGTAAAGTTGGCCAAGATCAGCCAAACCCCAGCCAACCTGCACATGCAGGTTCTTAAGTAAGAAAGAAATGCTTGTTTTAATCCATGGAAAGTGCATGGTTCTCAATCACACAGTAATAGCTAACTAACAGAAAGAGACTTTTTTAGTAAGTCTTCACACAGTTGGCGATACAAGTAAGTAGATGGCAGAATCAAAATTAAGTCCAGGCTCTAGACCCCCAGAGCAGTGTATTTTCTATTTCGTGGGGCTCCTAAATCCTGGTGATTTTCAGTCTGTCACGTTCTGCTTCCTTCATATAGTCTGCCTGTAGAGAAGCCAGCAAAATGGGCTTGATCTTTGAGTCTACTTTGCAAGACTTCCTTGCAGAGATGAGTTCAATCTCTGTGTACACTTACCAGGGCTTTGAATGCACTTTGAGACTTCCACAAAGATAAATAAAAATAATCTAGCTTGATACACTGGGAGACGGTTAGGATTTGCACAACCAGAATTTGAATTTACATAAAAAAAATTAAAGCAATCTCTGTGTAAGATGGAGTACTTTAGAATTACCACTAATTTAATTGAGATTGCTTAAATGGCTTGTAATCGGTATGATTGTTGCCAATTGCTCACATCTTCAGCAAGGTAATCAGAACTCGCTCAGCAATTTCTACTTCCAAATCAATTAAACTGTGAAACAAATTCCCTTTCTTTTAAGAAAGTTTTATGGTTTGGATTTTACTTTATTTACAGTTAAACCTTTCTTGCATTCTAAACTATAATACTTGTCCAAAGGAAAAAAAAAGAAAATCAAATAGTTTAGTTGATTTTCTTTAACTCTTAATTCTTTTTCCCCAGTAATGGATTCTATGAAAAGTATGCCCTCTCTCAGGCTACCAAGAATGATAATAATAATAACCTCTTAGGGTTGGGATCAGGTAGAAATTATTATACATTCACTTACACACACACACACACACACACACACACACACACACACATATACTACACACAGCACCAGGTGCATAGTAAAAGCTCACTATTAGCAGCTTTCTAAAAATTCTCATTGTTATTATAATCTGCTCTTAGCTTTATCACTCTGGATAGGTATATATATCTTGAAAGTATTCTGTTAAGAATTAATAAAGACGAGCTTGGGTACCTGGCAATGGAATAAATTTCCTGCCATCGTGCTACTCTCAGAACCATGTGGACTTTAAAAGTTCTCTGGCTGTGATTCTGTGACATCATGGCCCACTAATGTATGTGATTATATCTACCTATCTGAGGTGATTTGAATGACCAAAAAAAAATAAAGGAATTCTCTTTTGAAGAATTTGAAATAAAAATCTTTTCTTGAGAGAGCTTAATAGTGCACAGACAGTACTTCTCAAACTTGAACGGGCTTACAAGTTCCCTGGGGAATCTTGTGAAAGTGTGGATTCTGATTCGGTGAGTCTGGGATGGTGCCTGAGAGTCTCCGTTTCTAACAGGCTCCCAATGATGTCCACCCTGATGGTCCACAGAGCATGCTTTGAGACAATTTTCAAACTTTAGTGTACATAAAAAATCACCAGGACCCTTGTTCAATGCAGATTTCCTGAGATCTCCCCCAAGGATTGTGATATAGTAGATCCAGGAATTTGCATGTCTAACAAGTCCCCCAGCTCTGCAGAACACAATCTGAGAAGCAGTCTCTAGACCTTGACCTTGAATCTGTCAAAGGGTGGATGCTTCCAGGACTGTCATCTTGCAAGCAATGTCCCAACCTTGCTGTTCAGAAGAACACTTTTATAGATGGCTAGTACACTGTGCTAATTTTTTTATTTTAGTGAGAGGGATTGTGGTCCCATGTGTAAATAATTTGTGGAACACTAAGTCAACAGTGAAAATGATTTTGTTGTAGTTGTTTTCAGTACAGGGCCATTCAGAACCTTGTGTAGGATAATGTGTATATAGACCTCCCTCCACTCGTTCAGGAACAGAACTTGTCATTCCTGAGATGCCAAACAGCATCTCCCAGAAGAGTAGTTTCCAAAACATGACTTGGGAAGTCCTGCCCTCAACTGGCTTAGATCTGCTGCTCCTGGGGCGAGAATAAAACCAGCAGTGGATGTTACCATGTTGGACTCCCAATCTGGGAAAGATTCCTGACAAGTAGGCTTGTCAAAAGCCCAGCATAAAATGAATTTGCTTTCAGGGCGGTGAGCTGCCAGTCACGGAGAGTATTCCAGCTCACACTCTAAACTCACAATCTAAAGGATGTTATAGAGAACATTCCTGTTCTACACTTTTAGATCTTTTCCAACGTTGGGACCCTGGGTTTCATCTTGGTATAGAATAAGCATATAGGGTCAGATTATGGCAAAAGGAGGGGAAAGAAATGGATGAATGTACTGGGCTCCTCATGGATAGGCAATGTTTTAAATAATGATTTCTAAGTCTTCTGTTAATGTAAAGCTTCAGTGAAATCTTTTATCGACCTATCTAGTAGTATCCATACGCTCATGCCTACCTTCCCATCTGTTAACACAGGTGGGCTCCCCATGTTCATTTCTAAAGCCGGTCTCTTCACTATATACTAGACTCCAGCCCCTGTCACCTGCTCAGGACATGGTTCCAGAAATACTCCTTTTCTCCCTACATCATAGTTTCCACCAGCTCTTAAACATGCTGTTATCTTACAAAAACAAAACCTTGTCTTTGTTCCTCTCTGCTTCAAGGCATGCTTAAAGTGTTATCTCCACTACCTCTGTCTCCAACATCTCAATTTGTCCCTACGCTCACACACACTGTGTTTTTTTTTTAATCCCTTCCATTCAACTGAAAGTACTCTAGTCAAAGTCAACAATAGTTTACATGTTGCTAACTACAATTTATACTCTCATCTTACTTATCAGGAGCATTTGCTATATTTGTGCTCAATTTTTTTTGTGTGTGTGTGCTCAGGACATCACACTCCTGACGCACTTCTTCATTTCTTTTTCAGTTCCTTGGGGGGAATTTCTCTCTGTTTCCTAATCATCATGCTGCTGAGTGCCCAGGATCAGTCTTTCCCTTCTCCTTTCTTTTTCTCTATTCCTTTTCTTTCTCTTATCTTTTTTTCATTCCCTTTCCTTCTCTTGTATGTACACTTTCTCCCATAGTGATTCTTATCCTATCACATGACTTGAACTATTCTTGGTATATTATGACTCTCAAAATTATACCTCTGGCCCAGACCTTTCTCCTAAACTCCTCATTCATGTGTCTAATTACTCATCATCCACACCTGGTTGCATAATTAGACATAGCCGACTAAATGCATCCCAAGCTGAACTCTTCATCATCCCCTTGAAACCTACTCCACCTACAGCCTTCCACATCTCAGTCGACTATAGTTGCTCCAGCTAAAATGCTCAGTGAATCTTGACTTCTTTTTTTCCTCTCACACCCAACATCCAATCTGCCAGAAAACCCTATTGCCTTCATCTTCAAAATATATCCACAAAATGGCTATTCCTCCACCCTGTTGTTATCTTTCACCTAAATTACTTGGATAGCCTCCTAACTGGTCTTCCTGCTTCTATCCTATCAGAGTCAATATTCAACACAGCAGCTAGACTTATACTACTAATTTATAAGTCAACTTATGTAACTCCTGTGCGTAAAACCTGCTAATAGCTTCCTATTTTACAGAGTAAAATAAAATGGCCTAAAAATCCTTATAATGGCCTGACTCTTCTCATCCCCACATCATCCTTTTCTGATGTGATCTCATACCACTGTCATTTTGGACTTCTCAGCATCCTTCAAACTTGCTGGCTGTGTTTCTGCCTTAAGGTTGTTGCCAAGAGCTGCTTCTTCTGCCTGGAACATTCTTGCCCAAAATACCCACAGAGCTAACTTCCTCAGGTATTTTATGTCTTCACTAAAAGGCTGCTTTATCATCAAGGACAACCTTACCTACTATCCACAGAAATCTTGTTCACCCTTAGCATGATATACTTTTTCTTGTTTCTTTTCCATTCATCACCTTATGTAACACTATTTAATTTTCTTATTTATTGTTTTAAATCAGCTTTACTGAGTTGTAATTTACATACAATAAAATGCAATCATTTTAAGTATGCATGTTAATGAGTTGAGATAAACGTATGCATTCATGCACCTACCATCTCTATCAGATATAGAATACTGCCATGTTTTCCCCTGAAAGTTCTCTTGTGCCCATTCCCAGACAATCTCATCCCATATTGCTCACCAAAGTCAATGTTTGATCTGCTTTCTAATACTATGGAGCTGGTTTGGGTTTTTCTATAGTTTAATATAAATGGAATAATACAACATGTGTCCTTTTGTGTCTGGCTTCTTTCATTCACAATAATGTTTATGAAAAGTATCCATGCTGTTTTGTGCATTAGCAGTTTATTCATTTATGCTATTTAGTAATACCCCATTGTGTGAATACATAATAGTATGTTTATACATTCATTTGTTGTTCAACATTTGGATTGTTCTCAGTTTGAAGCTATTATGAATGAAACTGCTATGAACATTTTTGCATGAGTCTTTATGTAGAGATACCTTTGCATTTCTCTTGTGTAAATGCTGGTTTATAAGATAAGTGCATATTTCCCTGTGTAGGAAACTAACAAATTGTTTTTCCAAAGTGACTGGAACATTTTACATTTCTAGCAGCAAATGTACAACAGTTCTAGTTGCTCTATATCTTCACCTTCATTCAATATTATCAGTTATCATTTATTATCAGTATCATTTCGCTGTTCTAATGGTATGCAGCAGTATCTCATTGTGGTTTTAATTTTTAATTTGTATTCCCCTTCTAACTCATGATGCTGGCATCTTTCTATGTGTGTAGTGGGCATTTATATATCTTGTATTGTGGAGTATCTGTTCAAATCTTTTGTCCATTTTTAAAATTGGATTGTTTGTCTTATTGAGTTATAAGAGCTATTTATAAATTCTGGATGCAATCCCTCTGTCAGGAATATGTATTGTCAATATTTTCTCCTAGGAAGGAACTGGGAAGAATAACCCAGGCTGGAATAGAAGTAAGGGAGCGTAAGCTTATTGTCTTAAGCTAAAGATATATAATCATGAAGCTTTCCTTGAGGTTTGAGTTTTAAGATTCAATATTTTCTTTCCTTGGCAGAAAGCCTTTGTTTATTTGTTTGTTTTTGGCCACATTGATTCCTGTACTCAGCAAGCCAGTTAATTGTATCAGGGTTAGCCTGGCAGTGGTGCAGAAGAATTGCAGACTTCCACCTCCTTGAAGCTAGCCCACCCTAACCCCCTGCCCTCCCAAAGGCTTTTCATTACAGAATATGTCATCTCAAAGATGAAGAAGGTGCCTCCTCAGGAGTTGGACTATTATTCTTCTTTGACTTTGGGAAGATTGCAAAATATGGAAGGATTCTTCAGGAGACTGAATCCATTTCATAAAATCCACTCCCACGTGGAAGGCAACGCCAGCCCTGGATGTAGGCTCCAGATCACTGGCAGTGCCCACTAGGACATGACTCTCAGTCAAGTGAATATGGATATGGACAGTGGCCAAACCGTACTGAATTGGCTTCCATGCCAGAGTAGCACAGCAGATGTGCCCTCTAAGTTGAATTTCTTTGGTTGGATCAAGTTGCCAGAGTGGAAAAGGAAGGGAGAGATACAAGTTGAAGGTTAACGAGAAGACAGGACCTGTTAATTATGACAATAATAATAATAAATGCAGGGAACATGCCAGCTCAGCATCACTGCATAGTCAAAACTAAAGACAGTGCCAAGCATTTAGTAGATCCGAATCAGTTGTTTGTTGAATGTCATCAAAATAAAGCTTCACGAGGCACCCACCAGTCACTCACTGTAAGGTCTTTACAAATATTGTCCCATCTAGTCCTTACCATCCCCTCACAAAATACGTGCATCAGGTGATGTCATTATTTCAGTTTCATAAACAAGAAAACTGAAGTTCAGAAAGGTCAAGTTACCTGCACTTGCTCACACAGCTGTAGAGTTAGAATTAAAACCCAGACTTTCTAGGCCCTCGCCCTCAGCCTTGCCCCTTTGAGCTTTTGTCATGCTTTTGCTCGGCCCGCTCCTAATCCTTTGGAGTGCACTTTCTCTTCTAATAATGACCCTTGAGCCACTGCCTTCTGCTCCAGCCCGCTTCTGCCTCTATGAAGCATACTTTTTCTTCTAATAAACTGTTCTTTTACCACTTTAAACATAAATAAATAAATAAATAAATAAATAAAGTAAAATCCAGACTTTCTAATGCTTAACCACTATGTGAAACTACTCAAATTAAAGCTCTTTTTTTATTGCATTTAATGTAGGAATTCTGCACTTACACACACACACACACACACACACACACACACACACACACTTAAAGTTGTTCTGCATAAAACCTGTGAAGTACCTTGCTTTGTGAGCTTCTTTGTGTATAGTCCAATTGAAAAAATAGTAAAAGCATATTTTGAGTCATGAGTCAGTCAAAAATGTTTATTAAGCACCTATTTTACTATTTGCTGTTGGAATGAATGTATGTACATACAGACAGAGACAAAGGAAGGTCTGTTACGCCAAGGATGATAACTTATCCTTACATCCTCAGGGCCTGGATTCTTCTTGGCACCCTGCAGTACTCAATAATTTATAGCCACCAAGGTTTTATTCTGTTATTCATTTTGTTGTAGATCATTCATTAATAATGATAATTCAATATCATTATATATGTGTGTTTGTGTGCATGTATGTGTGTGTGTCTGTGTGTGTGCATGCAAGTGTGTGCATGCATGCATGTGTAGTCACAAAATAGTTGAAAATCTCTACCCTCCAGGAGCTTACATTATAGTCGGAGAAGAAGATAATAAACAAAATAAATAAGTAGATCATATAGCATGTTAAAAGGTAATAAATTACTGTGGAAAAATAAAAGCAATGAAAATACCTAGGGAGTAATGAAGTGGAGGGTTACATTTTAAGCTAAGAGGTCAGGGAAGACCTCACTGAGAGGGTGACATTTAAACAAAGATTTAAAAGAGATGAAGAGCAGAAATAATATGAATTTATTGGAAAAGAACATTCCAGGCAGAAGGAACAGCTTATGTGAAATTCATAAGGTGAATTTAGAATTCAAAGAAGAGGTCCCTCTGGTGATAAATATTTGGAATTGTCAGCATATAAATTGTATTTAAAACCAAAGGATGGAATGAGGTTGAGAAGTAAGATGGAGAAGAGACATCCAAGGGCAGCCATGGGGTTTTCCAGTGTTAAGGGGGCAGGGAGGAGACAGCAGCAGGAATAGCAGCTGAGATAGGAGGGAACTCGGGAGATAGTGGCAGCCTGGAGTCCAAACAGCAAAGCGTTCCAAGGAGGAAGCAGTGATGTGAAACAGTTATTCTGTCTTCCATCTTTCTAGGCCAACTGATTTTTCATAATATAGCTGGAAAGCTCTTTCTAAGCCCAAGTCTAATCATATTCTATTCTTCCTTAAAATAGCAGTGTTCTAGATACTGGGCAGAGAATAATGTAGAATACACACACGGTCTCAGGCCTCATGGAATGAACATTTCATTGGGTGTGGGGAAAACGGATTAAAAGTAAATGAGTAAATGAAGTAGGTCAGGACTAGGACCAGTTCTGTTCCCTGCTCTACCCCCAACAAGAATAGAACGTGACACAGAGAAGGTGTTTGGTTGATATCTGTTGAATGAATGACTGAATAAAGGTCATTTCAGATGGTAGTGTGTACTATAAAGGAATTTGACATGGAATTAACTGGCGATTGAGAGCAGGCTGCTTGGACAGTGTGATCATCGAAGGCTCAGGTCGTCCCATTCTGATTTCCAGCCATTTGGAACTTCTTTCAGTTTGTCAGAGATAACCTGTTCTGCCTGGTCCCTGGACTTTTGAATATCTTATTCTTTTTGCCAAGGAATATTCTTTCTCTACAGCTCTGACATCTGGTCTCTGCCTAGTGAATTCTGACCTCATAGTTGAATATTCAACTTAGATTTTTGACTCCCCTGAAAAGCCTTCCTGCACCCATCCACTCTTCAAACTAGGTTAGATGCTCCTCGTAACTGCTGGGAACATTCTGTGCTTAACCTCACGGTACCTCTTACCTTGCATATTTTCACTGACATTCATACATGAGAGGAAATAGTAGAGAAGGGAGGAACCTGCCATGATTAATTATGGCAAGCTTTGGAGGGGGAGCTTCTCCACGGCCTCTGACAGCGTGAAACGTAGATCAGGCTGGTCTGTGTTGGGCAGCCCCCTTCCTGTCACACTACTTTGTGTGTTGGAGGGATCCCCCCCACCCACAATTGTCTAACACAAGCATCCAAATTATCTGTTTGCTTTTCTGCTTATTTATTTACGTATGTATTTATAGTAGCCTTGATCAAAATCATCTCTGATGTGGGACAAGCATCAATACCCATCAGTGCCTCTCAAAGCAGAACTGCACCATCAGCACCTTTGTAGTTAAACTTTTCCACAGTAGAGAAGGAAAAGCCTTTATCAATCCTCTTTCCAGGGGGTTTAAATTCAAGGTCACGGGACCTTTTTGTTTGTTTGTGTTATATTGTTGTCATCGTTTTTAATCTGAGGAACTCTTCTCCCTGAAAAATGCACATTTCCATTCATACACATAAAGTCTGGCATACAGTTTTAAGGATTTACGACCCCTGAAGCTCCTTATATTTCAGATCCCACGATAGAGCTCAACCTTTAAGCATGAAAGGCAAGGAAACTTGGTTTTGCAAATCAGGGTTGTTAAAGAAGGAACAGACTTTCAGAGTGAAAGGTCATGCTGTCATTCTGGTTTAGGAAAAGAGATGGACACCAGCCCTTACCTGGACGGTAGGACCAGTGAAACATACACATGTCATCTTAGCCTTTCCTCACACCCCTCAACAAGGGAAAAGGTAAAGTAAGTTTTCTGTGGAAGAGGAGAAGGGGGCCCATCAATCTAGCAGTTGGGGAAACAGGTGAACTGATGCAGGCTGGGATTCCGGCCTCCAGAACCCTCTGGGAGTTCAGCCAGGAAACACAAGTTGATTTGACTGCTGGCTCACTTGCTGTATCAAACTACCAGCATTCATTCAGGCATATCATGAAATAATGGAGTGTGAGTTTAAAATGGTCCCTAAATAGATGAGAACTTGACACTGCATTTACTAATGGAGATGATTTATGGTGTCACATTTAGCCATGTTTTGGTTCTGACAGCAGTGTTTATAGCAATCTTCTTAGCATAAGATCAGGGAGCAGGTATGTAACCAAAACCTCAAGTATTTTGAATCATTGCATTTGCCTTAGTTGGGATTTTTAAAGTGGCTTGGCTCCGAGAAGCATGAGGGGATGAAATGTGCTTTTTATTAAGATTTTTGGGAAGTAACTGCATTATTGGAACATGATCTTTTAGGGTCAGCACTTTGTATCCAATTACCAGTGGACATAATGGATGGTTCCTCTGACTTGTCATTTCTGCACTGCAGGCACTTAAGATAATCCTCGGTAACTTTTCTGGTTAAAGTGAATTTATTGATGGCAAAAACATTCCTGGAATTGGATGCTTTCTCCAAATGAAGAACACAGGTAAACATGCCCACTGGAAATTGGCTTTTCCCAAAATGCTTGTTTATGAAGAAGGAAGGTTCTTCCAGCCAGAAGAGGCCTTTTTAAAAAAAACAACAAGGCCAATTAGCATAATTCTAATCTTTTGCCTGATTCATGAGAAAATGACTAGATTGAATTTGAGATTTGTGAATTTCAAATGTGTTCCTGCTAAAGTCTTTCTGGATTCCCCATGGAAAGTCATTTAAACCTCTCAGACTTTCTTGTTTCATTTTAGATGCCCACTCTGTCTAGTATTAGGACAGACAAATCACTCTAAGACTCAATTCTATTGTCTATAAGAAGAGAATAACTCTCAAATGCTATGCAAGCTTAAATGAATCATGCGTTAAAACACAACTGAGCTTGGCATAAAGCAGGAACTCAGCTAATTATTATTACTGTTGTCTCAAAGAAATAAATATGTGGAGAAGCAAATGAATTGATAAAAGAAGAAATAGGTTGAAATAGTTCTAAGTTTTATAGATTGATGTTGCCCTGAAAAGTTGGTTTTGGAACAATTCCACATGAAAAT
>NW_017731361.1:6959764-6966266 GCF_001890085.2 Hipposideros armiger
TAACGCAGATTTGGAATATGAGAGAGGATTAGAAGTTTCATTTCAGACATATTAAGTCTGTAATATCTAAGAGGCACAGAATAGAGAAGTCAGGTAGGCAATTAGATATACAAGCCTGGAATTCTAAGTCTGGAATGGTATAAACTAGGGAATCTTTGACATGCTATGAAAATTGACATAAGTGGGGCCATTTTAAAATGGAGTCAGCCCTGCCATTCTGGAAGAACTGCCTTGCGTACCTTGTTCTTTGAACCTTTGGACTATTTGAATTGGGCCAGACCGTTGGACTGGGCCAAAACAAATTGTCTTATAATAATGGTTTGTAAAGCCAGCAGGAAAGTAGACATCCTGACCACAAGGACTGATGATGACGGACTCTCTATCTGAAGGTAGAATCAGTAACCAATTATGCATAGCCAAGAATAGCTCAGTTTATCACCACCTATAGGAAATCTTTCTTCTTTTTATGTAATGATTCCTTCCTTTTTCTCGTAAAAACCTGCTGCTTTCACCCTGTGATCAGGATACTGTTTGGATTTCTGCTTGCACCTGTACTTCCAGTATTGTAATTCTTAGATCCCAAATAAATATTCATTGCCTCTCATTTTGGCTTTTTAATTTTAGGTGAACAATGTCAGTGATGTTTAAAATTGAGAATGGATGAGATCACCTAGGGAGTGAATATGCAGAGCAAAAAAGATTCACGAATTAGGCCCTGAGGCATGGCAACTCTAAGAGGTCTGAGATATAAGGAGAAATAGACAAGGAGACTCAGAAAGTTTGCTGAAAGAGATAAAACAATAAACAGGAGAGTGTGTGAGCCCTGAAGCCAAGTGAAGATAGTGGTGACTTTTGTTCTTACATGATGCTTATAAGTCAAGTGGTACAATGAAGACTTTTAGACTCAAGGTATGATTCTTGTACATCAGCATTCTCAGCCAAGCCACTGCTGATATTTTGGGCCAGATAATTATTTGTTGTGATGGTTTATCATGCTCATTATCAGATGTTTTGCAACATCCCTGATCACTATGCAGTAGATGCCAATACCATGGTCCCAATTGTGACAACCCAGAATATCTCCAGATGTGGTCAAATTTACTTTTGGAGACAAAATTGGCCTTGGTTGAGAACCACTGTTGGGCGTATATTCTAACTTACATCATTCCCATGTATTTAGCCCCTGCCAAGATGAATGCCCAGCAGGCTGGCTCAAGAAAATCCTGGGGTTAAGGCAGAGGCCATTCTCTATCAGGAAGGTTGGGAATCATCAACAGAAAGCCAACAGCCTTTTTATTCTAGAAAGAACAGTAGACCATCCATTTCATGGCTGAATTGCCTTTCAATGATAGCTTGATTAGCATGATTTTCTACTAGGGCATCTTTGAAGCACTTCTCATAGAAACTAACTCCACCTACCTTCAGGGTGAAATGGAAACCCGCCAGCTTGATTTTGTCAAGGCATTGTCTAGACTCGAAGTGCCTAATTAACTTTGTTTTCTTGGTGTCTCTGTGCCTGGAGGACCAGAAACAGAAGCAGTTCTGCACACTAAAGAAATAATTTCCTAGTGAGGTAATTATAGCTGCAGCAGTCAGTCGTACTCCCTGTCCCAATGACCACTGAGGTAGAAACAAACCGAGGACACAGAAGCTCTTAAGGACCTTTGTCAGCCTGTTTCTGAAAGGGATAAAATGTAAAGAGAAGCAGATACATAAATAAAAGGGGAGGCACCACGCAGCTAGAAATTAAAGAAAAATTCTCACAGGCACAGAAGGCATTGAAGAGGATGACGTTGATGATGATGATGAAGACAACAGTGACGCCTCATTTACTCAACAGCTGCTTATTGATTATCTCCTGTATACAGTTCTGTTCCTAGTGCTTGAGAATATAGTGGTAAGTACACTAGAAAAAGAAATCCCACCATCATGATGCTTTCATTCTAGTGGGAGAGACCATTAACAAGATAAGTGATCATCTTAGTCTGTTTGGGCTGCTGTAACAAAATACCACGGATGGGGTGGCTCATAGACAAGAAGCATTTATTTCTCACAGTTTTGGAGTCTGGAAGTCCACAATCAGGTGCTGGCAGATTCAGTATCTGAATCAGCAGGTGAGAGCCTGCTTCCTTGTTCAGACGCAGCTGTCTTCTCAGCGTCCTCACATGGCAGAAGGGCTAGGGAGCTCTCTGGGGCCTTTCTCATAAGGACAGTAATCCCATTCATGGGGGCTCCACCCTCATAACCTAAGCATCTCCCGCATGCTCCACCTCCTAACACCATCACATTGAGCATTAGATTTCAACATATGGATTTGGGGAGACACAGATATTCAGTATAGCAGCTATAGAGTAATGATACTAAAAAGAAAAATCAAACAGGGCAGGAGGATATGAAGTACTGAAGGGGTTAATTTTTTCATGAGGATTGCCAATAAAGCAGATGCTCAATAGCATCCCAGGCATAAGGCCTAGCAAGTTCCCATGGGAGCATGCCTGGTATGTTTGAGGAACAGCAGGAAAAGCAGTGTAGCTTAAGAAAAAAATGGACAAAAGACAAAAAAAAAATCATGAGATAAGGTCAGAAAGTTAATGGGAGGTCAGGTAAGATAAGGCATGGGGTTCTTGGGACTTCAGAGTACAAACTTTGACTTTTATGCTGAGTGAAGGGAATTCATAAGAAGGTGTTGAGTAGAGGGATGACCTGATTCGATTTACATTTTAACAAGATAATCCGAGAAGAGCTGCCCAGGGAAAGGGCAGAAGCAGGGAGACTAGTCGGGACTATTCCAGTGACTCAGGAGAGACACGGTGGTGGCCTGAATCAAGCTGATGACAGTGGGCATGGGATGAAGGGGTCAAATTCTGAAAAGATCTACAGGTACAATAAACAGGTTTTGCTGCAGGAAAATAGGCAGGGCTTGAGTGAAAGAGAGAAGTGAGGATGCCTTCAAGGTTTTTGGCCTGAAACTGGCAAGATGGAATTGCCAGTTTACTAAATGGGAAACTTTGCAATATGTACTTGTAGAGCGAAGGTGAAAAATCAGGCTCTGTTTTGAACAAGTAAGGGAAGGGACAAGTAAGTAGTAGGATATAGGGGTCTGAAGTTCAGTGGAGAGGTCTGAGCTGGAGATAAGATTTGTGAGTCATCAACATATTGGGTCTTTGGAAAAGTCATGACGCATGTTTGCAACAGATGGCACTAGTTCATTTTTGGAAGTACTTGAGTCATTTGTATCTATGTTATTGCTATGCCATTTGACAGCAGACAGTTCTAGATTCATTCTAAAAAAAAAATTGAGCGATTTGGTTGAGTTTTGGAGATTTTACAACAAGTTGAAGATGGAAGACCAAACTGCATTTTTGCCATATTTTACTGTTTTATTTCCATAAAGGGAAGAACGCGCATCAAGCTTGTGAAAAGTTGCATGGCGTTTATGGTGACAATGCTCTACAAGAACATCAGTGCCAACAATGGTTCATGAAATTCCGTGCTGGTGATTTTTATCTCAACGACGCTCCTTGTGAGGGTGGCCCACCGAGGTTGATGATGACAAAGGCATTGATCGAGCCAAACCCACATTACATGACATGAGAGACTGCAGAAACAATGAACATCCATCATCCAAGTGTTCACGACCACCTGAAGAAGCTGGGATACGTAATCAAGCTCAATATTTGGATTACGGATGAACTCAAAGAAGGTCATTTGACGGTGTGTATAAACATCTGCAATATGCTCATTAAATGTTAGGAAAGCAATCCTTTTTTGAAGCAACTGATAACCGGTGATGAGAAGTGGATTGTTTACAATGTGGTGTGCAAACAATCTTGGTCCCAACATGATGATTCACCTCAAACAACATCGAAAGCAGACATTCATCAGAGGAAGGTTATGCTCTCAGTGTGGTGGGATTTTAAAGGTGTTGTGTTTTTTGAGCTCCTACCAAGGAACCAAACAATCAATTTGAATATGTACTGTTGGCAGTTGGACAGTTTGAATGAATCCATCATCCAGAAACATCCAGAGCTTGTTAAGCGTAAAGGAGTTGTGTTCCATTGCGACAACGCGAGACCACACAGAAGTTTGATCACCCATCAAAAATTATTGGAGCTTGGATGGGATGTGTTGCCATACCCACCATACTCGCCGGACTTTGCGCCGTCAGACTTCCACTTGTTTTGCTCTCTTCAAAACTCCTTGCATGGTAGAACGTTCAATTCATATGAGGCTGTAAATCAGCACCTTGTTCAGTTTTTTGCCGATAAAGACAGATCCTTATATGAACGAGGAATTATGAAGCTCACTGAAAGATGGCAAATGGTTATCAAACAAAACGGGCACTATATCATTGATTGATCTTTGTTCTTTATATAAATAAATGTCCTTTGAAAAACATAGACAAAATATGTCATGACTTTCCTGAAGACCCAATAGAATGATGACAAGAAATAGTTTGATTCCTTCCTTCACCTTTTGACCTCTTTAGGTGGGCTCAAGCTACATCATACCAGGCAGGTGCCACAATAGCTAGTAACTGAGGCCAAACCCACACTATGAAACATATTACAGGACACAAAAAAATGTGTTTCCCACAAATCAATGGCATTACAACAGGGAGACATGAAAATCAAATGCAGTACGTGGGAGTTGTTTGAAACCTGAATCAAACAAACCAACTTCTACAAAAGGCGTTTTGGAGAACAATTATGAGATATTGAAAATGGACTGGATATTTGATGATTTATGGAATTATTGTATTTTTGGTTATACTTTGTGAAATATATATATAAACTTATATATATATATAATATAATATAATATATACATAATATATATTATATATTCAGTTAACCAAATATACTATATATTGAAGATGAAATGACATGATGCCTGAGATTTGCTTTAAAATACTTCAGAAAAACAAACATGAAATCAAGATTGGCAAATGTTGATCATCACTAAAGATGAAGTAAACTGCTGATCATTATGCTATTCCTTCCACTTAAGTGTATTTTTGAAAATTGCCAGACTAATGAAAACTTGGCTAGAATGTGGTCTCCATGTGAACAGGGATTTTCACCTGTTTTGTTTAGGGATGTAGACCAAGCAACTAGTATAGCGACTGTCACATGGCAGATACTTGATAATTGTTTGTAAATGGCAAAAGAAGTTAAAGCACTAGTTAGGGGAACAAAAGCTTGCTGAATGTCAATTGCTTTGCATGTCATCTTACTTTGCAGAATGGCCAGGCATAGTTATATATTCTCCATTATCCATGTGACATTAGTGGGTGATTAATCAAACTCACCTATCTAGAGATGGATGGAGCAGGCCCCTATGATTCTAATGCTGAGGTTCATCCAGTGTTGCCTCTTCTACAAGTCTGAGATTATTTTACACTAATTTTAGGAGAAATGCTTAGTGGTCTGGTTGACTCTAAAGGAATCCNTTAATCTCCAGAAACTCTGAAAATGCAGTGACATGGCAAAGAGAAATTAAGGATGCATATGGAGTTAAGATTGCTAATCAATTGACAGGGAATTTTTCCTGGATTATCTAGATGAGCCCAATGTAATCATAAGGGTCCTTAAAAGTAGAGAAAGGAAATGGAAGTAGAGGTCAGAGTAATGTGATACTGTGATGTGTGAAAGACTAGACTCACCATTGCTGTCTTTGAAGATGGAAAAAGGAAGCCACAGACCAACAAATGCAGACTACATTTAGAGTCCGGAGAAAGGATAGGGAAAAAATTCTCCCGTAGAGACTCCAGTAAGTAATACAGACTTGTGGAAACCTTAATTTTAGTCCAGTGAGACCTATATTGGACTTCTGACCTACATAATTATAAGAAAATAAATCTGTGTTATGTAAGCCAAAGTTTTGGAGAATTTGTTATACCAGTAAAAAGAAAGTGGTACAATTAGCAATAACAATCATGCCTTATTTGCATAAAAACACATTTGTATATGATGTATTTGTATAAGTCCGCACATATTTCTGACTACTGGGGGATATTTAGCCACCTTGACCTCACTGGACAAAACAGTGGTCCAGAGAAGTAAGCAGGCTATTGCAATAACCTAGGCAACAAATGAAGGTTGCTGGACCCTGCCTGCTATAGTCCAAATGTTTGTGCACTCCCCCCATCTTTTCAAATTTTTGTTGAAATCCTAACATGCAATGTGATGGTGTTAGAAAGTGGGACCATTGGGAGGCCTTCAGGTCATGAGGGTGGAGCCCTCCTGAGTGGGATTGGTGCTTTTATAAAACAGACCCGACAGAGCTCCCTAGCCCTCTCCACCGTGTCAGGCTACAGAGAAGTGTGCGTCATGGAAGAGGGGACCTACCTGACCATGCTCTCTGATCTCAGACATCTAGCTTCCAGGACTCTGAAGAATGAATTTCTGTTGTTTATAAGCTATCTAGTCTGTGGTGTTTTCTTACAGTGGCTCAAATGGACTAAGAGACTGGGTCAGTGAAAATAATAGGAATTGATGAG
>NW_017731361.1:6972421-6984319 GCF_001890085.2 Hipposideros armiger
TTAAGAACTCGCTCGAGTTTGAGCTCTGAGCAACAGTGGTTTGATGCCCGGCCGGAGATGAGCTGCCGCTTGGGTTGCCAACAGGTGGCGGAATGGCTAGCTAAAAAAAAAAAAAAAAAGAAAAAGAAAATTACACTGCAATTCACCCAGTAACCTGGGAGTACCCAAAACAGCCAAAGGATTGTTCCACTCTCTTTAGTCTTGTTGTGATATTCTAAAGCAGCCGATCCTTGTTCAGAAAACATTTTCTCTTTATAACATAATGCATTAAATCAGCAGTTGATTGATCTACACAGGGCAGAAAAAGGACAATGAAGCCACAAGTCCTGTAAATGGGAGATTTTGCGGGCTGGACTGCCAACTCAGCCATGAATCAAGGATCCCAGGCAGGGGTGACTACATAATTGGTGGGACCCAGTAACATGTGGAGGTCCTTATGCAAAAAGTAGGGGAACAGTGCTGTTAAAGGCAGTAAAATATAAAACGTTTTTTACCTATCATCAACAGTCTCTCAACTTGTCACAGTGTTTTCTATTTGCTCTTCAATGTCATTCTAGGTAAAGAAGCATTAAAATTTTAAATTGTTAGCATGAATTTCACGATTTATTTATTTATTGTTGAATGCCAGTTTTAAATACAAACTTCAGAGAATTTAACTTATATCTGAAATCATGAAAATTACATACCTTCTATTTCCCCAGAGCGTACCTTGAGCAGACTGAAACAAACATAGGCGTGACTCAGGAAGGCTGGAAGGAGGAGAGAAGTCCAACCCAGCCCAGGTGCGAAGGGGGCCAAAGGAGTGTTCCCTGGGGCATAGGGATACTCAGGTGGTAAGGACAATTTCTACAAGTGCCCAGGGCCCCCACTTCCCACAGTGGGACACATATAGGCCTGCTTATTTAGGCCTGAAGGTTGCTGACTTCCCCCTCCTGGCAGCCACCAGACTGACAGGTGGTTCCCTAGTGGGGGCCAGGGTCTGGGGAATTTGAGGCCGGTATGTCCCCCTCCCACAGACCCAGTGCTCTAAAACCCTGGGGGGGTAGTGACTCCCAAGGGTATTGCAACTTCCGTGCCAGGACTCCTTGGTACCTGGCTTGTGGACGGGAGAGAGGCTTGGTCTTCATAGAAATGTGACCTCTGGCCAGCCACATGCCACCTGTGCCATGATCTGCCAGCCCAGGCTGAGCACAGCTACCAACGTGCCCCACCCTGAAACACTGAAGGGTTGTGTCCACTTGAGGGAATAAATAAGTGAAGCCAATTGTCCCTATTCCAGATACGGACATCTGAGCACTCAGGCCTCTGCTGAGAGAGCCAGTGGATGGGAGATTGGGGGTCCCAAGGGGTGAAAGAGGAGGCAGCCAAGAACCCCTTCCGAGAAGGCAATAGGAGGAAAGACAGTGTGAGGTGAGGCTCTAAGCCTCCAGGGTATGGTCTATTGTGCCATCAAACCTATAAAATGTAAATTCAAAGACAAAATGATTAAGACTTTCAGGACAGTGACTGCAAAGCATTAAACCCCAAGCCCAGGACCCTTCTGAACATAGAGCCCTGTGTGACTGCCCAGATGTCAACCCATGAATGGAGCAGGCCCTGATCCCATGACCTGGTCTCCATGCTGCTATTTCTGGCGTTCTGAGCCTGAGCCACATATTACACTTCAAGACTTCAGTTTCTTTATTTGTCACATGGAAATAGAGCCTATCACTGACCCAGGCCCTGTACTCACCAAGGGCCGAGTGAAGTTAACAGTAAAACTGATAAACTAATATTGTTGGAAGAGGAATTTGTCAGAGAATTTCAAACTTGTAACCATCATTGGACCACAGTGTCTAGAGCCTTGTGAATTAATATTAAAAATCGAATCCTGTAGCTATAAATAATACATCACCTCTGGGTTTTAACAGTGCTGAAGCTGTTAATTTGTTAAATGGAAGTATTTAAATGATGCCAGAGATCTGTAACTTTGTTTTGGGATTCCCCAAGCTTGTGTTGTCCTCCCAAAGGATCTGAAAGAAAGAAGTCACATGTACCCTGCCCACCTAGGGGACTGTTCGAAGCTAGCTTTAACTGAGCACCTACTATGTGTCAGTGACAGCAGGTGCCTCGCTTCCACGTGCATTCTCTCACCCACTCTTCACATGGCTGCTCCAAATATTGTGCTTCTGTTCTTTCTTTATCTCCAAGGTAGAGTTGCCAGGTTTAGCACTATATGGGGTATATTTATAGTAAATAGATACTACACACTTATACTAAGACAATTACTTGTTGTTTATCTGAAATTCAAATGTAATTGGGCATCCTGTATTTTATCTGGCAACTCTACTCCAAGTACAATGCCCACTGCACTTCTCAGAGAAGACTAAAGGCATTTTTCTTTCCAATGATTCATCCTTTCTATAAGAGTTTATTGCCCATTTATATAAAAAGGTGTGGATACGTGTGGATGTGTAAGCATACATGGAGAGAAAAAGAAGACGAAAGCATAATATCTCAGAATGTTTTATGCACCAGTCATGCTACATAAGAGTATCAGAACACTTTTCATTTTATTGAAATGGCTTCATTTTTTCCAAGTGATTGCGTAGTTTCTCCCTCTAACATCAATTGTGTATTTAAAATATCACTGAAATTGCTAGAAAGAAAAGTGATTTTCTTCATTGCCTCTGCTAACATTACTGTAAACTAAGGCAGTGTAACCAATGGAGCCACTCAGCACCCTTCAATGCAGCTGCATTATCTGTTCTTGATGTCTTTATGGAGAAATGATTGTGT
The DNA here is from genome assembly GCF_001890085.2 of Hipposideros armiger. Taxonomy (NCBI): domain Eukaryota; kingdom Metazoa; phylum Chordata; class Mammalia; order Chiroptera; family Hipposideridae; genus Hipposideros; species Hipposideros armiger. Next base: position 6,975,200 of record NW_017731361.1, read on the forward strand.
GCAAACCACTTGAGGGAATAAATAAATGAAGCCAATTGTCCCTATCCCAGACATGGACATCTGACGTCTCAAGAAGCTTATCATCAAACAAAGCTACTATATGAAAAGGGCTATAGGACCACAGACCCTCTCAAAAATGGAGACACCCAGGTAACCTTGCTTATTTAAGTAACCTGGTATGTTAGTAAATGAAGAAATCCCAAAACAGAGTTTCAAAAATTATAATACATTTTTAATATTTACATTTAACAGTTTAACCCTGAACATTCTAAATACCATTGTACTATTCTCCACTCAAAAATGCAAGATTTATGTTTGAACATTGATTCATATTTCATTATAGATTCTGGGTTATCCTATAATATATAGCAGATACTCCTCTGGACATACCACCTGAAATTCTCAGCTTGCAGCCTACTGTGAATATATGAAATAGACTCCCATTCCCTCCAAGTTCTTTACTAAGTCCCATATTTGCTGGGGGCATCGGGAGTATATGATTTGGATCACCAGGGGATTCAAACAAAATAATCAGGGTGTTCAGATGGGAGTGAGGCAGCCTCCAGGTGAGTCTGCTCACCCCTGGGCCCCAGGTTGCCATTCCTGATGGCTTCCAGTTAACCATCCTGAAATAGCACTCTATCGACACTGGCAGGAGAAACTCCCCACAGTCATCCTTACACATAAACAGATAACCATTTGTTTTTAAAGCAGTCGTATGTTTTTAGGTCTGACTGTCTTGATTAATAACAAAAGCAAAATAATTCCCAGTAGCTATTAAGCCACTGCTCTGTTCCCGGATGCGATGTTAAAAATGCTTTCTTTTCTAGGATTCCATTTAATCTTCACAAAAACTCCATGGATGAATCTTATGACATCAAGAGTTATAGGTTTACTCCTGATGTGAGTTGGTCTTTTTTGGTTTGGCTTGATTAAACATATTTATGGAAAAGATGGACATGCCCTGCTTTAGTCCCTGAAGGCTTAGTTGAACTAAGGTCCTGATCAGCATTCATGAGATGTGTTCACAAGGATGACGTTGGTTTATTTTTGTTGTTATCGGTCTGTTTTGTCTGGTGAAACCAACTATGTACTTAATAAGTCAACTCACCATTGATGAGTTGAATACTTTCCTCAGTGACTTATCTCACATCTTGTCAGATCTCGAAGTGGGAGGGGTCCTCCAAGATCCTGTCTCTTGAGATGAGATTATCTAAGAGGGATTCACAAGTAGCCCTCTCCAGGTCATTTTAGGCTATAGTTTCATTGGTTTTATTAGAGATCTTCCAAATGTTTTCCCAAGTTCCTGGAAAGCAGCGGTAGCAGCATCTTTTCTTACTAGATGTTCAGAAATATTCTTTGTGCCAGGAATTACAAATCAGAGACATACTAGCCAAATCTGACCCACAGATATATTGTTGTTGTTTGGCTGGCAAAGTGATTTTTAAAAATCAATTAGCAGGATATAAACATAAGGAGCTTCACACATACACATAAAGACATATATATGGATGGATGGATGGATGGATGGATGGATGGATGGATGGATGGATGGACGGATCTGGATTTCAGCTTCATCAGATTAAATTTAAGCGTTTGGCAATATGGAATCTGCATTCTAGCTTAGCAACCATTGGCCAGAACACAAGATTTGGTTCCACTTTAATTTCACCGGAGTCCTCACCTCCTTCTTGTCCCTTCATACTGAGCCAAAGGTCAGCTGCCATATATCATGGTACCAGCATGCTTTTTTTGTCTTCCAGTATACCAAACTTCTTGATCATCTGTGACACTGACAGTTACTCAATAATACATATTTGTTAAGTACTTACTACATATCAGTTATAGATAATGATGGAAAGACCCCTGTTTCCCCTATCAAAGCTCTCAATCCTGTGGGAGAGAGAAATACATAAATAAGTAATTCAGTTACAGCACATGATATGCATTTCAATTAAAGCTTGTTTGAAGAGATAGGAGACTTCCTTGAATACAAAGGGGAAATTGGGGAGGGCTTCACAGAGGAGGTGATATCTCAATAAGATTTTATAGGAGAAGTAAGACTTGTCAAATGAAGAAGGTGAGATAAGACATTCTGTGTATGCAAAAAGTCAGACAGCCACAAAAGTGTATTTGGGGCCCAGCAATTGGTTGGGCTTTTGTAGGAGGCTGAAGGAAATATTGAGGAATAAGGTAATGAGGTTGGACTTTGAATCCTATGCTCGATAACTTTTGAATTGCTATCAACGATTACCAGGGAAATTGTTATTGTTAACAATCAAAATTCTCCATGCTTCAATATGTGTCCATTTCCATAGCTTATTATAGTTTTCAAGGGTGTTTTATTCCCTAAAAACTCTTTTTGCACTTAATGGCATTAATTTAGAAAAAAAACTTTTCTTCTTCAAGATAAGTAACACTAATTTTATTTGATGTTTTCTTTTAAGACCTATTTTCTCTCTTTTAAATCTCTTTTGTTCATCAATGGTTCTGTGTTTTTGGGAGATGGTTGGTCTTTTTCTGTAGCGGGTGGTATTAATCACTCAGATTATGGAGTCAACTGTCTTTAGTCACATTGTATGACCTTGGGCAAATATGCCTCAATTTCCTCCTTTAGAATGGACTTAATAAAAGCTTCCCTACAGGATTGGAATAATTAAATATGATGAATGCAGAGCACTTAGCATACTGCCTAGAACTCATTGAAAATTAGTGCTTATTGTAACAGGATTTTTAGAGCAGAGATACATCCAATCTTCAGTTATACCCAAGACCCTAAGTTACCATAACCATCATAACCAGAATATTTTTCACCTTCTAAATAGCCTTGCTTATTTTTTTAACCCTACCTACTGACTTTTTAAAAATCACCTCTTAGTTTTGAAATTTTCTTTTTCAAATGATTCCATTTCTGTCTCTATAGAGACAAAAAGTATATTATTGATGGCCTAGGACTGGGGAGTGGGATTTTGGGGGAAATGGGGAATGATTGCTAATGGGTAGGGGTTTCTTCTTGAAGGGACAAATATGTTCTAAAAGTAGGTTGTGGTAATGGTTACACAATCCTGTGAACTTAATAAAAAATCTTGAATTATATACTTTAAGTCAGTGAATTGTGTTGTGTGTAAATTATATCCAGTAAGATTTTTGAAAGTGTAAAACAAGCAAACTATGGGTATGTTGTTAAATCGCAACATAGTGATGTTGGAAAAAACAAACATACTAAAAAAAATACATACAGAATAATTTACTCTACAGTAAAAAAGAAAGAAAGAATAAATAACAGACAAAGCTAAGTGAGGTATGTTATAAAACAGGATAGTGGTTGCTGTTGCAGTTGAGAGGTATCGACTAAGTTGGCAATAGAAAAGACGCTTCCAGAAGGCTGAAAATATTGTCATGTTTTATCTAGATGCTGGTTCATGGGTTTATTCAATGTATAAAATTTCATCCAGAGACACACTTATGATGTGAACATTTTATGTTTGAACATTATATTTTTTAAAAATTAGGCAGCTGTAATAATTTTAATGGATAGAAGCCAAGTGTTACTTTATTTGTGAGTTTCAATTTTTATAATTTTAACTGAAAAAATATTGGTCTGTAGTCCAATTTGCCCCATTTCATTCACTGATTTTTAAAATTCTTCCTATGTTTCATCTATTGTACAAGGCATGAATTTTGGCCCTAGAGAAATAGACATTGACAAGGCTTCACTCACCCTGCCTTTGGGGGAATTTATAGTCTATCAGACTGGAAGGCAATAAAAATTAATTAAAAGTATAATAAATATCCCAAAGAAAAGGCACCAGACATTATGGGTGTCATTAACAAAAGACCTGTTTTTGTTTGGGAATTTCAGGCTGATGTATTTGAAGAAGTGACTTCTAAGAGTAAGCCAGGAAGATCAGCACGTTTCCTAAGTTAAGAGAGGGAGAAAAGTATTGCAAGCAGAGGGTAGAATTTGCATCAGAACCTTGAGGCAGGCAAGGTGTTGGTGGAAGGAAGGAAGGGAAGGAAAGAAAGACACCTAAAAGTTGAGGAGGACAGTGACTCAAGATAGAATTGGAGATATCATCTAAAATATGATTTCTAAAGGCCGGCCGAGTGGTTCAGTTGGTTAAGAGCTCACTCAACAGTGCGAGCTCTGAGCAAATAGGGTTGCTGGTTGGAATCCCAGCCAGAGCTGAGCTGCTGCTGAGCTGCCAACAGGTGGCAGGATGGCTCAGCTAAAAACAAAACAAAACACGTAAACAAAAAAATAAAAATAAAATATGATCTCTAGACATTTCCAGGGAGTCATTGATTCTAGCAACTTGCTTTCTGTCCCCACTGTTTTATTTCTATAATATACTGTGTATACCATAACCAGAAATCTTCAAATGCACATTGCTTTTCCTTACCTCTCTGCCTCAGGTACATGCTATTCCCTCTGCCTGGAATGATCCTGAGAATCCCTTTTTTCTACTTACCTTTCAGGTTCCAACCTTGTATGCAAGCTTTCCTGGATTCTTAAACCTGTGTTAGGTTTCCGACCTTGCTGATCTCAAAGCACTTAATAAACTATCACACAATTACCTGTCTACTTGGCTCTTTTCCTCGAAACACTTTAAACTGCCTGAGAGCATGGATCTGTCCGCCGTATTTATCACAGTGTCTCCAGCACTTAGCGCAGTGCTCAGCATGTGAGTGCTAATCCAGTTTTGTTTAATTAATGAATCAATTTTGCAAGGTGATATTGATCTTGCCCCAAACGTACTAAAACTGAATGAATGAATGTTTGAGCAGATTTTTCCAAGTAAAAGGAAAGTGAAAATAAAACAAATGGATGTCATGGACATACCTATGATAGGCTAAACAATGCCCCTTGTCTCCAAAATGTCTACGTCCCATTGCAGATGTGATTAAATTCATGGTCTTCATATTGGGGAATGATCCTGGATTATTTGGGTGGGTCCAAGAATATTGTGAGAGAGGCAGGCAAGTCAAAGTCAAAGAAAGCAATAGGATGATAGAGAAGAGTCAGAGAAGATGTGACAACGGAAGCAAAAAAGAGACACAAAGGGGCAGAGAGAGAAAGAGAGCTACATTGGAAGACGCTCCACTATTGGCTTTGAAGATGGAAGGAGGGGACGTGAGCCAAACAATACAGGCAGCCTGTAGACCAGCAGTTCTCAACCTGTGGGCCGCGACCCCTTTGGGGGTTGAACGACCCTTTCACAGGGGTCGCCTACGACCATTGGAAAACAAAAAGATATTTACATTATGATTCATAACAGTAGCAAAATTACAGTTATAGAGTAGCAACGAAAATCATTTTATGGTTGCGGGTCACCACAACATGAGGAACTGTATTAAGGGGTCGCGGCATTAGGAAGGTTGAGAACCACTGCGAAGCTGGAAAAAAACAGTGATAGATTCTCTCCTAGGGCCTCCAGACACAATGAAGCCCTACTGACATTGTGATTTGCGGATTTCTGACCTCTAGAATTATAAGATAATAAATTTGTGTCTTTTTAAGTCACTCAATTTGTGGTAATTTGTTATAGCAGCAATAGGAAACATACAGTGTACTTCAGCTTTTCGCACATAGTAGGGACTTCGGAAAATAGGAGAAGAGGAGAGAGAGTGGGTATGGATGCATGGAACTCTTATTTGTGATCGGATGAGCCACTTAGAACTGACTCCATCGAAATGCATTCCCTCCTCTGGCTCGTTGGAGAGATATTTAAGACAACAACAGTTTCAAAAAAGAAATTTGAACCAGGTTTATTCTACGGAAACCAAAAGGAGGACTGAAGCAAATAATAGTATCATCAGAATTTTTTTTCTAAATTATACTTGAGGTCAATGGATTTTTTGTTTGTAAATTAGTTGGATAGTTCAGTGCATTCAGCTGGCATCAGGATTACACCAAACAGAAAAGAATGGGGAAAGTCAAATCAGTACTGCCAGATTTCTCAAACTCAGTAATATTTTTAGTCAGTTATTCACTTGGCAGCAACATTGGACCATTTGCAAAAAAATAAATCTTGATAGTTAAATCTGTTTGCTTCCAATTTTCTAGCTGTACAGTTGCAGCGTCACTATATAGCATTTTTGCCAGCCACAATCTCCTCTTTTAGATCCATAAAGTATTTAGTCAACATTTAGCATGCCTGACTATTTTAATAAAGTATATTAGATCACCATTGGAATTTTCTAGTAGCTACACTTTTCTTGCCATCAGCTATTCATTGAATGCACCATTAAATTTCATGTTAAATTTCATTATGAAAACCCCTCATAACGTGTTTCATTAAAAAATCAAAACATGTCGTACTCTGCCCAAAAGTACCTAGTATTGTTTCCTATAATTATTTTAATTGGATTTTAGCTCTCTACGTTTTAATGTTTCATTGTAGATTTTATTGGGTTTAATTACAAATCCATATGTATTTGTTCAGAATTGCTGGTTTGATCTTTTCCCAGTGACAACTGCATTTTATTCAAAGAAAAAAATGTATTAGAGAATAAAAATTGCAAGAGAGTAGCCCACTGTATGAGATGACTAATTGAATTCCATATTTATATGCATTTTTGATGAATGATTTCCCATAGTAAAATGACTTGAATGGTGTATCGAGGCACCATTATTCATTCTAATAGGTTTGCACAAAGTGCATATCACCATTATTCTAGATCAGCTGTGAAGATGTGGATTTCATTCCACCCTCATTCATTTTTAAGTCTGACAAACTTAGCTCTGTGAACTTGGGGAAAGAGAAAAATTATCCTGAGACTATTAAGTCCTGAGATTGGCTTCACCTACTATGTGGAAGGAAAAAGAAATTGTTTTGATCCATAATTCTCACAAATCTCTTGCTCTGACAGTATTAGATACCTGTTTGTTTAGATCTAGCTAACAGTGACTGTCTATGGTTTTTGAAATTCAGCTTCAGGGATCCCTCTCCTCCACATTCTATGCTAAATTAGAAATAAAGTGACTTTCCTTTTCTTAAAGTCATAAAATTATCATATTAGGTCTGTAATCCATTTGTGGGAGCAAATTAGCAGGGTGTTTCTAACAGTTTGAATACAATTTTGGACTATTCCACATTTAGGACTAGAAGATATTTTGTAAGAGCAAAGAAGTTTAATGAAATGCATGTGTAATGTGTTTGAAAAAATGAAATTAAAGAGAGAATTAGCCAGACATGAGAGAACATATAGAAAATTTTCATCAGTACTCATATAAACCCTGTCTACAAAAAGATTCATCTAGGGCAAATAGCGTTATACATACTAGTCCTTCCTTATCCATGGGGATCTTTTCCAAGACCCCAAGTGGATACCTGAAACCATGGATGGTACCAAAACCTATACATACTATGTTTTTTTTCTGTACATACATACCTATGATAAAGTTTCATTTATAAATTAGGCACAGTAAGATATTAACTAAAAAAATACAATTATAATAATATACTGTAATAAGAGGTATGTGAATGTGGTCTCTCTCTCTCTCAAAATATCTTATTATACTGTACTCACCCTTCCTCTTGTGGTGATGTGAGATGATGAACTAGCCAAAACTTATTCCTGAATCTGGGTAACTAGCCCTTACTTGCAGTTAAGGGCTTGGTGTCATTTGTTTCAGGGATCCCTTGCTGTAGTCCTTCTATAGGCTCAATGTTTTCTGACTCAACACAGTGCCACCCATTGGAACATATTTTCTGTTCTTGTCATTCACCCACAAATTTAACGCCTTTTCCCTCTTATGTAAGCTCTTACGCACTGTGGCCATAATGTTTGCAGTTTGAAGTGCACCAGCAAAACCAGCATGCATTCTTTTTCCTTCTTCACAATTTCATGGACAGAAGACTCATTTTTAACATTGATCTTAGCAACCTCAGCATACGTTTTTTTATTCTTAAGTGGAGTACTTCCTCCTTTTCATTTAAAGAAAGCATTGTATGCTCCTCTTTGGCATATCTGAATTGCCAGCATCACTACTTCTTGTCCCTTGGGGCCATTATCAAGTAAAATCAGGGTGACTTGAATACAAGCACTGATACTGTGACAGTTGGTCTGATGACTGAGACAGCTACTAAGTGACTAATGGGCAGGGAGCACCTATAGTGGATTCGCTGGACAAAGGGATGATTCACATCCCAAGCGGGACAGAGCGGAATGGCGGGAGATTTCATCACACCACTCAGAATAGTGTGCAATTTAAAACTTAAGAATGGTTTATTTCTGCAACTTTCCATTTGATATTTTTGGACCTCGGTCTTCCATGGATAACTGAAACTGTGGAAAGCAAAACCATGGATGGAGGTGGGAGGGAATACTGTATATGGCTTTTTTGTCTGAAGGTTGTCCTTGTAGTAACTGTTTGGAATGAGGAGGCCACAAGATACTACAACCAATCTCCTTTCAACATTAGTCTCTTCTGACTCCATTCTCCCCATCCAATCTTTCAAACATTCGGTTTCCCATGTAACTTGACAATAGGGGAAAGATCGTGCTGTTAAAGCTAACTCAAGCATTCTATTCCACTTGTGAAAGTGGAGTTTTCAAAATTATATAGTCTACCACATAGTCCCCAACCCAATTCTCAGACCTAAGCCGGCTCACAGATTCTGAACCCCTTGAATGAAAATGAGTCCAAGTTCCTTTGAAGAACTCAGTATCCCAAATCTTACACTCATTGTTCCTCATGGGGACCTGCAGCCATTTCCAAGGGAAAGAGAAATACTCAAACCTTTGATAGATGAATAGACATGGGCATTGAGAACTATACTAATCCTCGAGGAATTAAAACTCCACTCCAGTTTACCAGGAAGTGTCCTATCAAGGTCAAGAATAAAGATTTTCCTTAAGTCTAACTCACAGAGGATCAGGTGGGTTAAAAATTCACAGTGGTCATTTCTCATTCCTGAATGCAAAGTAGGGACAGGCATACTTGATTATTGAATGAATCCCTCCTTTCACTTCCTGACCTATGAGGTGAAACCTGTTATGGTAGGAAGGACCAATTTGGAAGCCTTTAGGACTGCCCCACCACTCCCAAACACACGCACACATATAATAAGTAAGCCAGAAGCAATACTGCATTCCTGGAGAAACTGCAGAGAT
>NW_017731361.1:6986389-6988609 GCF_001890085.2 Hipposideros armiger
GAGTTTGAGATGGACCCAGGGCTGTAAATGTTCTTGGTACCACTAACCAAAATGGGAGAATTGCAAAATAAGGCCAATGATAGGGCAATTTACACTTGGTGCCCCGAGTAGATACAGAACCAGATTGGCTAACACCCAGGAGCTCAAATGGCCCACAATGATCAAGAAATGGTGTGTTCATCTGCAAGTCATATAAAACAAAGGATATTTTGGATGCGATTTTCAGGTTTTGTTCAGATGTTTGGCATCATGTGAAGACTAATCAAGCACAGTATAACTCTATTTGAGAAATGAATGCTTTCCTGGCTAGAGTAATGAATAAATATTAGAAAGAAATGAAGTCACTCTTTCTCCTTTTTTCTTCCCTTGATCCAGAGGTGATGCTTGGAGATCTAAAATCCTGCCGCTTAGTTGGATGAGTTAGCTAAGCATTGAGTTTGGAAATAACACTCTTCACAGAATTATTTTTATTCCCTGATGTCCTAGGGATTCTCCCAGGAGTGCACTGAGCCGGCCAATGACCCTGCCACACCACCACCCTTTTTATCTCCTCCCAGATTGGGTAGAAGGGGCAGTGTACCAATGTTCAATTAGTGCCTTCATCCTCAATAAAATTGAATGATTGAAGTGGCACTATTTATTCAGAGCTCTAGATAATTCATATCAGCTGAAGTTTGTTTTTGCTCCCTTGGTGAATAAAGCAGTTTCTAAGTAATTTAATTGTCTGTAGTAAAAAGGAAGAGTCTAATTGAATTTCAATTCATCTTTAGCATCCTTGCCCACAGAGCAGCTTCATTTACACACCAACAATATGNTCTATTCAGCAGGAATGATGTGGTGAGATGCACGTGTGCCAGAGGGTAAGAGATAAAAATCTAAAAATACCCAGGGGCCTGTGACCTCACTGAGATTTTGGGGGGTCCACTAGGTCTAGGGCATAACTATGCATTCCTTCCAACCTGAAAGACAAGTTGCTGCACCTTTTACTTGCTTGAATAAGAAAAAGGCACAGTACTTGGATGGCCTCTTTAGATTCTAGATCAATAGACACCATATTTGAAAGTGTTTCTTCAGGCCATTTATTAAATGGCCTGTAAGATTGGCTGTTTTAAGTGAAGTTCATTCAATTGGACCAGGCTGAATTTAAAGCTGTTTTTCTATTTGGGCAAATAACCTGACTTACGGTGCTCAAGTGTCTATTACTGGTCAGGATGCTCGACTGAGTTTCTGGGAAATGGTGACAGAAAAATCACAGCACAGATACCCACAGGTTGGAGCAAAACATCACAAAATTACTATTCTATTGAGAAACAGTTTCTGCTGGTCACTGGCACTGGTAGAAATGAGTGCTTGCAACCAATTCTGTAATTAAAGCTTCCAATCATTCACTGGGTGTTTACCGGTCATAAACTCAAGCATGCAACAACAACAACAACAAAAAAACATTTCTCATGAAATAGAGGCAATATGTATGAGGAGAAACTCAGGTACGTCCTTAAGGAGCAAGGAAGTCACCTGACCTATCGTGGCATTTACTCCTACTACATGGCCACCTCCCCATCGACCCACACCCATGGCCTCATAGACATTTCCCTTGACCAGGTTACTGAGGGAGAGAAAAGCTGGGAGCCTCATTACTGGGTATATTACATGATATGCTGACACTGGCTACAAACAGACAGCTGTAAAACCCCACTCGGGTGGCCTTACATGGCACTGTGGCGTGGAAACACTCCCAGCGAGCAGAGCACTTTCTCTGGCAAGAGAGATGGCCAGGAGCATAGTCAGTAGTAATACATGGGTAGTGGCTAACAGTTTGAGGGGATGGCCAGGCACCTAGGAGAAGCAAGGTTGGGGGACAGTTTGTGGTAGACCTCGTGGAAGGGCATAGAGGGCGAGAATATTTACATCTCACCTGAATGCTTATCGAAGTCCATCCCCTTCCTGGAAGGATTTCAATCATGAGATGACCCAATCTGTGGATGCCACATATTCTGTTTCCCCAACCACTCAGTGCTTGGTCAAAGAGTTTATGAATGTGGCAGCCAGGGCTCTACAGACATTGCCTGGGACTTCCCTCACCAGGAGTGATTGGGTCTCCACGGGTGCCAACAGCCTAATCTTCTAACAATAGAGACCGACACTGATGTGTCACCATTTATCTGGTGGCAGGTTGCTCTTATAAGTCCCCTTTCATTATGATTTATCCCAACTGAACAC
>NW_017731361.1:6991694-6994518 GCF_001890085.2 Hipposideros armiger
CGTGTGCAAAAAGTAGGAAAGGGTTTCATGTCTGCTTTGGTTTGGGGACAGCACCACGGGAACCAGGGAAGATAACGCATATCAACTTAGCAGTTATTTTACAAGTACCTGGACGTATATTCTGGTGCCATCATGGGATTTCCCAACAGCTATCAAATTATTCAACATATATCAACATATGTGTTAATTATACCTCTTTCCTGAGGCACCATTCTAAGTGCTGGGAAGAGAGCAGTGATGAAATCAGATTAAGTTCTTTTCCTAGTGGGACTTACATTCTAATTGGGTAAAGAAATTCATTATCAAAAACATTAAACTGTGTTAAGTGCTAGGAAGAAAAATAGAGTAAGAAGATAGACAATGTTGTTTAGCTTGAGAAACCAGAGAGGACATTTGAGCAGAAAACCTGGATTCAAAAAGTAGTGAGCCATGGGAAGATTTGTTTCCCAATAGAGGAAACAAAATGCAAATGTCATGAAGTGAGACGGAATTTCACATCTTCTCAGATCAACAGGTGAGGGCAGAGCCTGGGCTGGAGGCACATTAGGAGTTTGGACTTTAGTTTAAGCCTAATGGGAACTCACTGATGTGTTTTAAACAGGAAATTGACCATAGATGATAATTTTTCTGTTTTAATTATTAAGGTATAATCTTACATGCAGTAAAATTTACTCGTCTGGTAATTTTGATATACATGTGTAATTATGTTAATTATCACCACAGTCAAGATAGACAACAGCTCCAACACCTGAAAAATTGCCCATGTCCCTTTGCGGTAACTGCCACTCCCACTAAATCTTTTTACTCTCGTTATATTTTGCCTTTTCAGAATATCATGTACGTGGAACCATATATGTCGCCTTTGAGCCTGATTTCTTTTACCTAGCATAACACATTTGAGATTCAACCATGATGTTGCATGTGTCAGTACTTTTTCTTTTTGAATAGCATGCTGCTGAATGTATGTACCACAATTTATCTGTTTAAATTTAATTTAATTTAACGAAAATTTAAACTTTCCCAGTTTTCCCCAGTTCTCCCCTCATTTACAAACTAATCTGCTATATATATATATATATATATATATATATATATATATATATATATATATATATATATATCCTTGCACAGGTTTTTGTGCGAATATAGGTTTTTGTTTCACTTGGGTAAGTACGGAGAAGCAGGGCTACTAGGTCATACAATGAGCATGTGTGTAAACGTAGGAGAAACTCTTTTTCCAAAGTAGCCGCACCTTTTTCTATCCTCGTTAGCAATGTGTGACTTCCAATTGTTTTGCATCTTTCTTTTTTTTTGGTTGTTGCCTTTCAGATTTGTTTTTTTAACATCTCACTGTGATTTCTGAAGGAAAACTATTAGGAAAGAATGGAAGACAAAAAAGCAGTGAGGGGGCGGGCCGAGTGGCTCAGTTGGTTAGGAGCTCGTTCAAGAGTGTGAGCTCTGAGCAACAGCAGTTCGATGCCCAGCCAGAGCTGAGCTGCCGCTGAGCTGCCAACAGGTGGCAGGATGGCTCAGCTAAAAAAAAAAATATATATATATATATCTTAAAAAAAATGCAGCGAGGGCTNAAGGAATAGGTCTGGTTATGTCTGGCACCAAGAGAATTATCAAGGTCTGCTTCCATATAGTGAGTTAAATGTTAATAGAAGTTCATAGCAACCCATCAGAGACATGATTTCCAAGGGGTGAGATGCTTGAGGAATGAGATTTGGATCTTCCCACACAAAAACAATCATGGTCAGCTGAGATGCTGGCCCTGGGTAAAAAACAACATGAAATTGGAAGCGAGAAAAGGAAGTTTTCATTCATAGTTAGTTCTGTCCTCTCAATTGAACTCTTATTAAAAAAGATTCTTTTTAATTCTTTACATAGAATTTCATAAAATAAAGCACTTCTAGACATGCTTGAATGTGCAATAATGCCATATATAGTACCTGTTTCTTACTCTTTTACTTACTAGTTATGTGAACTGTGTGAAAACGAGGACAATAACGGTACTATATCATATCCATGAACTTTGATCCTGTTTTCCTATCGGTAAAATGGGGCATTTAGATTAGATTATATTGAATTTCTTTTTCAGCTTTAAGATTTTACAATTTTGAAGAGTATGACCACAAACTCCAGCACAGAAAAGATGAGTGCATTTACTTTTACCTCTCATTAAATCCCTTTGATATGATTTTTCCCCCTTAGTTCTTAGAGGAGCTTTTGGATTTTATATGAGTTAGAATTTTCACAGAGCTAGAAAGCCAACCAACTTCTCGAAACTCTTAATTGGGATAACACTGGACAATTGACCTTTGAGGTTAACACAAAAATGAATGAAATTCAACACCTGTGTTCTAATCCAACAACGTGCCTGACAAAGAAAGGTAAAGGTTGGAACAGACCAGTATATGCAGTTAAAACAACTACCTTTTATTTTTTGCAACTCTGTTAGCAACCAGTGCCATGGGCTTCAAGGCTTGAAAGCTTCTTAAATAGTTTTTGTTAACTGTGGGTGAGCATGTGAATAGGAATTAGGCAGACTTGAAAGAAGCAAAAAAGCCAGTTTTTTAATATTTTTACTTTCACCAGAGAGAGCGTGGAGCTTCTAACGTACTGGTTAGTAAGTTTCTTGATTGACTTAAGGTTTGGTGTGTGAAAGCATAACATGAAGGGAAGCTACGGGCTTTGGACAGGAGTGCCTTTGAATCCTTTCTCTGTCTCTCTTTGGCTGCTTTACCCTGAAAATATTATGACTCTCTAATGCTCAGTTTCCCTAACTTTAAATAATTTCTGCTTTGCAGTGTGAAGATTAAAT